>NC_079190.1:302626922-302926922 GCF_029499605.1 Hyla sarda | reverse complement strand
ATATGCATCAGATAATGCTGGTAGTAGATGATAATGTATATAACCATTGTATAAATCAGTCACATTTAGTTTTCGACCAGTTTGTTATTGAAGTGAAATGTGTAGTGTTTTTTTTTTTCTTTTTATATAGACAGGCTAGCAACATAATGAATATTCCTTGTCAGTACACGTGTTATACAGTACATCTGATACTTGTATTTAGTCATAATAGTTTCTGATGACAGCATTGTGCCACAGCTAAACTGAAATTCAAGTTATCTTTAACAGTATTGGGTTAAATTTGTTAGTTTCCTGTGCAACTACAGTATTGTGGATGATGATGATTAAACATCATCCTGTCATCACTGTCATGCCTCCTGAACCACCAGGGATCCCAGTGGCTCCCAGTTGCTTCTGTCTGCCCTGCCGACCTTGGGGGATGTTTATCAATGTTTGCTTGTGTATTCCTTTTTTTTTAGTTATTCTTTTTCTTATAATTTTTTTTGCTTATGTGCGACTTATTTATCAACTGGTTTCAGCCTGTTTCTTTCAAAATTTCTTTCACGTAAGCATATACAGTGAACCCCCCCCGACCTACGATGGCCCCAACATACGATAATTTCAACATACGATGGCCTCTCAGAGGCAGCATCAACATACGAAGCTTTGGTATGTCGGGGCCATCGCATAAACGGCTATCGGCCAGCGCAGACTGCTTCAGCTGCCACCGGATAGCCGTTTACGGTGCCCCGTGTGGTCTGCTGACGATCACTTACCTGTCCTCGGGGTTCCGGAAAGGTCCTCTTCGGGATCCGCTGCATTGCCGGCGCTCTCCTTCGTCATCATGTTGTCGCGCACGCCGTCCCGTCATCCAATAGGAGTGGCGTGTGTAGAGACGTGATGGCGGTGACGGAGAGTGAGGATCCCGGGGAAGCAGAGACCTTCCCGGAACATCGGGGACGCGGCAACAGCGATGGAGGGCGACATCCAGGGCAGCGGTGACGGTCCGGAGCGTCGGGGACACGTGAGTATAACCTCCAATACCAGTGGTCTTCAACCTGCAGACCTCCAGATGTTGCAAAACTACAACTCCCGCAGGTTGTAGACCACTGTCCTATACTTTACATTGCACAGATCCCTCAACATACGATGGTTTCAACAAACGATGGTTCATTTGGAACGGATTACCATCGTATGTTGAGGGACCACTGTGTGTGTGTGTGTGTGTGTATATATATATATATATATATATATATATATATATATATATATATATATATATATATATTTTTTATATATAATATATATATATATTTTTTTTTTCTGCTTTTGGTAGTGGCTTTTTCTGTTCTATGTCTGAGCTGGAGTAAATTTAGTAGTTTTTTCTACTCTCTGACGGTTGCAAGTTAAAAATCACTTTTTGATTTGGTAAGCAATTTTCTTTCTTTTTTTTTTTTTTTGCTTAGGGCACTGCACAATCAAAAAGTCACACAAATAATAGAGTAGTGACACATACGACTTTTTTGCGACAATTTTAAGCAAAAAAAACAAACAAACTACTAAATGCTTTGATAAATGTCCCCCCTTAATCTCTGATAGATAGATCTCTGCCTACTCGCTTTATACCGAAAGGTTATGGGGGAGATTCATTATGTCTCTGGTAAGTACTGTATTTATCGGCGTATAACACGCACTTTTTAGGCAAAATTTTTTAGCCTAAAGTCTATGTGCGTGTTATACGCCAATACACCCCCAGGAAAGGCAGGGGGAGAGAGGCCGTCGCTGCCCGCTTCTCTCCCCCTGCCTTTCCTGGGGTCTAGAGCCCTTCTGCCGGCCCTTCTCTCCCCCTGGCTATCGGCGCCGCTGCACGTTCTGTCCCCCTGACTATCGGTGCCGGCGCCGATAGCCAGGGGGAGAGAAGCGGTGCCGACAGCCAGGGGGAGAGAAGGGGCAGCGGCACCCATTGCCGGCGCCGCTGCCCCGTTGCCTCCCCCCATCCCCGGTGGCATAATTACCGGTTGCCGGGGTCGGGTCCGCGCTGCTGCAGGCCTCCGGCGTGTGTCCCCTGCGTCGTTGCTATGCGCTGCACGGCGCGGCGCATGACGTCAGTGCGCCGCGCCGTGCATAGCAACGACGCAGGGGACGCACGCCGGAGGCCTCCAGCAGCGCGGACCCGACCCCGGCAACAGGTAATTATGGCACCGGGGATGGGGGGGAGGCAACGGGGCAGTGGCGCCGGCAATCGGTGCCACTGCCCCTTCTCTCCCCCTGGCTATCGGCGCCGACAATGGGGTGCTGGCACCGATAGTCAGGGGGACGGAACTGGCAGCGGCGCCGATAGCCAGGGGGAGAGAAGGGCCGGCAGCAGGGCTCTAGACCCCAGGAAAGGCAGGGGAGAGAAGCGGGAAGCGACGGCCTCTCTCCCCCTGCCTTTCCTGGGGGTGTATCGGGGTATACACGCGCACACACGCACCCTCATTTTACCATGGATATTTGGGTAAAAAACTTTTTTTTACCCAAATATCCTTGGTAAAATGAGGGTGCGTGTTATAGGCCGGTGCGTGGTATACCCCGATAAATACGGTAATTTTTTTTAGTCATTTTATTTTATTTTTTTCCTTATGTGCACAAAATTTTATATAAAAAAAAAAAAAAGTTGCACATCTTTTATAAATTTTACGCACAACAAACAAACAATAAATCAGTTCAGAATGCCATTTTGTATTATTCGTCCTCTTCTCTGCTGCGAATTTTCTACACAAAAAGTGCTTTCCAAAGGCAGTTTTGTAAGTCAGGTCTGGGAAAAGAGAGTTTGCACTATTTGCCTTACACTTGTAACCCCTTAAAGGGGTACTCCCGTGGAAATTATTTTTTTTTTTAAATCAACTGGTGCCAGAAAGTTAAACAGATTTGTAAATCGCTTCTTTTAAAAAATCTTAATCCTTCCAGTACTTTTTAGGGGCTGTATACTAAAGAGAAATCCAAAAAGAAATGCATTTCCTGTGATGTCCTGACCACAGTGCTCTCTGCTGTCCATTTTAGGAACTGTCCAGAGAAGCAAA
Source organism: Hyla sarda (assembly GCF_029499605.1). Lineage (NCBI taxonomy): Eukaryota > Metazoa > Chordata > Amphibia > Anura > Hylidae > Hyla > Hyla sarda. The sequence goes on along the minus strand of NC_079190.1, from coordinate 302,923,881 downwards.
TGTTTGCTATAGGGATTTTCTCCAGTTCCTAAAATGGACAGCAGAGGTCAGCAGAGAGCACTGTGGTCAGGACATCACAGGAAATGCATTTCTTTTTGGATTTCTCTTTAGTATACAGCCCCTAAAAGGTACTGGAAGGATTAAGATTTTTTTAATAGAAGTGACTTACAAATCGGTTTAACTTTCTGGCACCAGTTGATTTAAAAAAAAAAAAAAAAAAAAAAGTTTTCCACGGGAGTACCCCTTTAAGGACTGAGCCCTTTTTCACCTTAAAGACTAAGCCCTTTTTTGCAATTCTGACCACTATCACTTCAAGCATTAATAACTCTGAGATGCTTTTACCGATTATTCTGATTCCGAGATTGTTTTTTCGTGACATATTCTACTTTAACACAGTGGTAAATTTTCGTTGTTACGTGCATCCTTTCTTGGTGAAAAATCCCCAAATTTCATGAAAATTTAGCATTTTTCTAACTTTGAAACTCTCTGCTTGTAAGGAAAATGGATATTTCAAATACATTTTATATTGATTCACAAATATAATATGTCTACTTTATGTTTGCATCATAAAGTTGACATGTTTTTGCTTTTGAAAGACATCAGAGGGCTTCAAAGTTCAGCAGCAATTTTCAAAATCTGAATTTTTCAGGGACCAGTTCAGTTTAGAAGTGGATTTCAGGGGTAAATACCCCATAAATGACCCCATTATAAAAATTGCACCTCCCCCCAAAGTATTCAAAATGACATTCAGAAAGTGTGTTAACCCTTTAGGTGTTTCATATGAATAGCAGCAAAATGAAGGAGAAAATTCAAAATCTTCATTTTGTTCTTGTAGACTGAGTTTTTGAAAATGTACTAGGGGTAAAAGCCCCCCAAAATTTGTAACCCAATTTCTCTCGAGTAAGGAAATACCTCATAGGTGGATGTCAAGTGCTGTGTGGGTGAACTACAAGGCTCAGAAGGGAAGGAGCGACAATGGGATTTTGGAGAGTTTGTTTTTCTGAAATGGTTTTTGGGGGGCATGTCACATTTAGGAAGCCCCTATGTTGCCAGAATAGCAAAAAAAAACAACATGGCATACTATTTTGGAAACTACATCCCGCAAGGAACGTAACAAGGGGTCCAGTGAGCTTTAACACTCCACAGATGTTTGACGACTTTTTGTTAAGAGTCGGATGTGTAAATGAAAATTTTTTTTTTCACTAAAATGCTGGTTTTCCCCCAAATTGTACATTTTTGCAAGGGGTTATAGGAGAAAATGCCACCCAAAATTTGTAACCCCATCTCTTCTGAGTATGGAAATACCCCATATGTGGACATCAAGTGCACTGCTGGCGCACTATAATGCTCAGAAGAGAAGAAGTCACATTTGGCTTTTGGAAAGCAAATTTTGCTGAAATGGTTTTTGGGGGGCATGTCGCATTTAGGAAGCCCCTGTGGTGCTAGAACAGAAAAAAAAAAAAACACATGGCACTCTATTTTGGAAACTAAAATGAAAATGAAAAATTTGATTTTTTTTCACTAAAATGCTGATGTTACCCCAAATTTTTCATTTTCACAAGGGGTAATTGGAGAAAAAGCCTCCCAAAATGTGTAACCCCATTTCTTCTGAGTATGGAGATACCCCATATTTGGATGTAAATTGCTCTGCGGGTGAACTATAATGCTCAGAAGAGAAGGAGCGCCATTGAGCGTTTGGTGAGAGAATTTGGTTGGAATAGAAGTCGGGGGCCATGTGCGTTTACAAAGCCCCCCGTGATGCCAGAACAGTGGACCCCCCCCCCCACGTGTCCCCATTTTGGAAACTACACCCCTCACAGAATTTAATAAGGGGTGCAGTGAACATTTACACCCCACTGGCGTTTGACAGATCTTTGGAACAGTGGGCTGTGCAAATGAAAATTAAAATTTTTCATTTTCACGGACCACTGTTCCAAAAATCTGTCAGACACCTGTGGGGCGCAAATGCTCACTGTACCCCTAATTACATTACGTGAGGGATGTAGTTTCCAAAATGGGGTCACATGTGGGGGAGTCCACTGTTCTGGCACTATAGGGGCTTTGTAAACACACATGGTCTTCAATTTCGGACACATTCTCTCTCCAAAATCCCAATGGCGCTCCTTCTCTTCTGAGCATTGTAGTTTGCCCACAGAGCACTTTACATCCACATATGAGGTATGTTCTCACTCAGAAAAAATGGGGTTACAAATTTTGGGAGGCTTTTTTCCTATTCTCCCTTGTGAAAATGAAAAATTTTTTTTTTCATTTTCACATCCACCTTTAACAAAAATTTGTCAAACACCTGTGGGGTGTTAAGGCTCACTATACCCCTTGTTACGTTCCGTGAGGGGTGTAGTTTCCAAAATTTGGTCACATGTGGGTATTTATTTTTTTGTGTTTATGTCAGAACCGCTGTAAAATCAGCCACCCCTGTGCAAATCACCAATTTAGACCTCAAATGTACATAGTGCACTCTCACTCCGGAGCCTTGTTGTGCGTCCGCAGAACATTTTATGCCCACATATGGGGTTTTTCCGTAATCAGGAGAAATTGAGTTACAATTCTTGGGGGTCTTTTTTTTCCTTTTACCGCTTGTGAAAATTAAAAGTATGGGGCAACACCAGCATGTTAGTGTAAAATTATTATTATTATTATTTTTTTTAACACTAACAGGCTGGTGTAGCCCCCAACTTTACCTTTTCATAAGGGGTAAAAGAAGAAAAAGCCCCCAAAATTTCTCCCGAGTACGGAGATACCCCATATGTAGCCCTAAACTGTTGCCTTGAAATACGACAGGGCTCCAAAGCGAGAGAGCTCCATGCGAGTTTAAGGCCTAAATTGGGTATTTGAATCCGCCATAAAAATACCCCACGGCAGTCTTTCCCAAACAGGGTGTCTCCAGCTGTTGCCAAACTCATAGCATGCCTGGACAGTCAGAGGCTGTCCGGCAATACTGGGAGTTGTTGTTTTTCAACAGCTGGAGGCTCTGTTTTGGAAACTGTTCCGTACAAGGCATTTTTTTTTTATTGGGGGGGGGGGAGGACTCTGTAGGGGTATGTGTATATGTAGTGTTTTACTTTTTATTTGGTGTAGGTGTGGTGTAGTGTAGTGTTTTTAGGGTACATTCACATGGGTGGGGGTTTACAGTCAGTTTGAGCTGGGAGTTTCAGCTGCAACTGAAAATTTGCAGCATCTCAAACTTGCAGCAGAAAACTTGCTGTAAACCCACCCGTGCCTACCCTGTACATTCACATGGGAGGAGGGGGCAAACCTCCAGCTGTTGCAAAACTACAACTCCCAGCATGACAGATCATACATGTTGGGAGTTGTAGTTATGCAACAGCTGGAGGCACACTGGTTGCGAAACATTGAGTTAGGTAACAAACTCTGTTTCACCACCAATGTGTCTCCAGCTGTTGCAAAACTGCAACAATCAGCATGCATTGACAGTCGAAGGGCATGCTGAGAGTTGTAGTTTTGCAACAGCTGGAGGCACACTGCTACAACTCCCAGCATGCCCTTTGGTAGTCTGTGCATGCTGGGAGTTGTAATTATGCAACAGGTGAATGCACACTTTTTCATAGCAAAAATGTGCCTCCAACTGTTGCATAACTACAACCCCCAGCATGCACAGACTACCAAAGGGCATGCTGGGAGTTGTATTTGGAACTCCAGTTGTTGAAAAACAACTCCCAGCATGCCCTTTGGCTGTGCATGCTGCAAGTTGTTGCTAAGCAACAGTAGGAGGTGAACAGACCTCACCTCCTGCTGTATCCTGCCGCCGAGAGCGATCCTGCTGCTCCTGAGACGCGGTGATCAAGGAAAGCTGCGCTGCAAATGTACGGACTGTGCGTTAAGAACTTCTTAGCAGAGCCGTACATTTACGGTGCTCGTCCTTAAGGGGGTAAACAGTAAAGTACTTAGGTGTACATGCAACATTTTATGCACCAAATGTAAGCCAAAAAAACCTTCTAAATAGCTTTAAAAATCTCCCACTATGTTCACATGGAATATTCCTTTTTGTTTTCAATTGGACAGAATTTCCATGGCAGCAATTCCAGCATCCGCAGAAGAATTCGACATGTCTAATCTTTCTGCAGATTCTGCTCAGAAATGCACTGCCGTCTATGAGAAGGCGCATTTCTGTTTAAACTGTTTAATTTGCAACATTTCAGAGCTGATGTTCTAATTTGAGAAATAAAAGCAGTGCTGTGATTGGTTGCTATGAGCGATTTCTGGCAGTTTATTTCATTTTGCTTCATGGGCCTTCTGGTTTACTTTATTCATTGCCCCAGTGTATGGGTACGGTGTCCATTTTAGGACATCATCAGTCGTACCTCCATCCTCTGTCAGGCAAAACAGCATCCCGCCTCTTCCTTTGGACCAATCGTCGTCAGCCTCAACTCCTTCCTCCGCCAGGCGAAATGGCGTCCCGCTTCCTCCCTCACACCAATCGCTGTCATCCTTCAGCAACAACCCCCTCATCCGAAAGTCCCTTATCCAAAACGCCGTCATGCCTCAGTCGATTCTCCCTCAGACGCAACTTCCTGCCCCATAGCAGAGCCGATGCTGCACAGCACTGTATAGCAGAGCCGACATTGAGTAGCACGTACAGCAGAACCCGTATAGCAGAGAGCCGACGCTGACTCTGCTCTGCTACATGGCAGGAATGTTTTTCGTCTGAGAGATGACAGAGTTTTGGATTAGAGACTTTAGGATGACAAAGGAGGGAGGATGGAGTTGCGGCTGACGCCTGACGGAGATTGGTCCGAGGGAGGAGGCGGGACGCTGTTTTGCCTGACGGAGGTACGGCTGACGATTATTACAGATACCCTTTTAGTAGTGTGTTGCACCTCCCTTGGCATCTAGATGCAAAGAATAGATTTTCGCAGTTATCTCAAATTATAAACAGGTACTGATTCTGAGATGTTTTGCAGGATTAAAGGGGTATTCCATAATTTTTTTTTTTATTTGACTATGCTACAGGGGCTGTAAAGTTAGTGTAGTTCATAATATAGTGTGTGATGGTGGACTCGCAATTCTTCTGTAATTTTCACCCCAATATTTATATTTAACAGCATACAAAATTACTCAGGTCTCGGGATTTCTGAGGTTGCAGTGCAGCTCATACATGACATCACTAGTCAGGTGTGCAAAGGAAGCCTGTCCTGCTTTAATGGGTGAAGCAACCGCTGGGTGGGAGGGAGATCATTCTGCAACTAAGTGTATTTTTGCACCCTGGTTGGAAAACACTGGTCTTCTGAATGGAATGCAGCTCATTTGTGTTTCAATGGGTGGGGTGGCTGATGTGTGGGAGGAAAGAAAGTGACCTCACACTTACAAACTAGGAATGAAGGAATGTGTAGTTTGAAAGAACGAACTCCAACAGGAAATACCCATTTCACAAAAAGATAGCCACATTATGGTAATCTCACAACCATTTGGCCCCATGACAAGCACAGATCCTTCCTAAGCATGTTCATTACTGCCTGCCAGGTACGTACTAAAATCACCTTATGGGGGAAGAACCCTTTTAATACCTAGGGGACCGAGCCCATTTTGACCCTAAGGACCAGAGCATTTTTTTGCACATCTGACCACTGTGATTTTAAGCATTATTAACTCTGGGATGCTGGGAGTTGTAGTTGTGCAACAGCTAGAGGCACACTTGTTGGGATTGGGAAACACTGAGTTAGGTAACAGACTACCGCAGTGTTTCCGCTCCACTGTCTGTTTCCTAACTCGGTGTTTCCCAACCCATGTGCCTCCAGCTGTTATAACTACAACTCCGAGAATGCATGGTCTGTCAGTGCATGCTGAAAGTTATAGTTTTGCAACAGCTGGAGGCACACAGGTTAGGAAACGGACAATGTTTCCCAACCAGTGTGCCTCCAGTTGTTGCAATACTACAATTCCCAGACAGCTGAAGGGCATGTTGGGAGTTGTAGTCATGCAACAACTGGGGGAGAACATGTTGGAGACCATTGTGTAGTTGTCTCCAAACTGTAGCCCTCCAGATGTTGACTTCAACTCCAATCATGCCCAGACTGTCCAGACATGCTGGGAGTTGTAGTTTGGCAACATATGAATGGCCATATGTTGCCAAACTACAACTCCCAGCATGCCTGGACAGTCTCGTCATTCTTTGAATTGACATCTGGAGCACTACAGTTCGGACACCACTGTATAGTGGTCTCCAAACTGTGCCCTTCCAGATGTTGCAATACTACAACTCCCAGCATGCTGAGACTGTCCAGACATGCTGGGAGTTGTAGTTCTGCAACTCTCAGCATGCCTGGACTGTCTGGGCATGTTGAGAGTTGTAGTTTTGCAACATCTGGAAGGACAGTGATCTCCAAACTGTGGTCCTCCCAGATGCTGCAAAACTACAACTCCCAGCATGCCCAGAGAGCTAAAGGCTGTCTGGGCATGCTGGGAGTTGTAGTTTTGAAACTCCTAGATACAGCAGTGAAGATCACTTTACAGCGACCTTCACATCTTTATCTGACACCGCCGCCGCAACTTGCCTGCCGCCTCCCGTCAGCCGCCGATCTTGGTCCCTAGTCCCCGTGCCGAGATCGGAGGTAACTGCCGCCGGTCCCCGCCGCACCATCGCCACCATCTTTCACCCCTTCTGCCTCGACATCTAGGGGCGGGCAGAGCCAGGGAAATTTACTTTCACCCCCGCCCCTGCCCTGCGATTTGCCAGTCAGTCCTGATGGCCAATCGCAGGGGATTGGAGGAGTTGGCCCCCCTGCCACCTCGTTCCTATTCTTCAGGATGATCATCCCTATTTTATGGGCTATCAGCCCGGAATCGCCGCAAATCGCCGATCTAAATTGAGGACCCCCCCGGCATTTGCACAGATGCCTGTTGATGTCGGCTAGCGGCGGGGATCGAAATGCCTACACCCTTGGTCCTTAAGTACCAGGGTGCAAGGGCGTATCCATTTGTCCGTGGTTCCCAACAGGTTAAAGGAGATCTGCTGCCCTTGACACTTATCCCATATCTGCAGGGTAGGGGATAAGTGTCTGACTGTGGGGGTAAGTTAAAGGGGTATTCCAGGAAAAAACTTTTTTTTATATATCAACTGGCTCCAGAAAGTTAAACAGATTTGTAAATTACTTCTATTAAAAAATCTTAATCCTTCCAGTACTTATGAGCTTCTGAAGTTAAGGTTGTTCTTTTCTATCTAAGAGTTCTCTGATGACACATGTCTCGGGAAACGCCCAATTTAGAAGAGGTTTGCTATGGGAATTTGCTTCTAAACTGGGCGTTTCCCGAGGCACGTGTCATCAGAGAACTCTTAGACAGAAAAGAACAACCTTAACTTCAGAAGTACTGGAAAGATTAAGATTTTTTAATAAAGTAATTTACAAATCTGTTTAACTTTCTGGTGCTAGTTGATATATAAAAAAAAAGTTTTTTCCTGGATAACCCCTTTAAATACACTGATCTCCTGTACATGGCTCTCCCATGCAGGAGGCATGTTGGCCGTAGCATGATGGCGCAGTCGACATGCCCCCTCTATGTATCTCTATGGGAGAGGCGGCGATGCAGCGTTCGCGCAATCCCTGTCTCTCCCATAGAGCTGTATGGAGGGGCCGTGTCGTCTACCATACTGTGCCGCGGCAATGCAAAGTCCCTGTACGGGAGATCGCGGGTGGTCCCGCCTGTTGGACCCCTCACGATCAGACACTTATCCTCTTTCCTGCAGATAGGGGATAAGTGTCTAAGACTGCAGTACTCCTTTAAGATCTGGGGATTTAAAAGGGCAAGGAAGTAAGGAAAAATGAATCATATTCCTGGAACCAATCCATGACTGTATGACTCTTGTGGCATGGTGCGTTGTTCCGCTGAAAGTGTGCTTCTGCAATAGTGAAAACAGTGGCACATTACGGGTTTATTTATTCTTTCTGCTTGCATCAAATCTTCTATTCATCTGAAGTGATCCCCACAAGTGATTACACTTTTACACTCTTTTGCCCACTGGAGTCTTGCCATTCTATTTTCTGAGACAGCAATGCTAATCATTGCATGTACTTACCTATTGCTTGTCTTTAGAATCAAGCTATGACAGGAAAATTAAGTACAGATGAAGTGTACCTCCGATATTTGTATAGAATTCCTGTCAACTTCGGAACCCGAGACTTACCCTAAGACAGGCGAATTACCTGCAGAATTTCCGCAGCATATTTTGCTACCATTGACTTCAATGGGTCCGAAGGAAAATCTGTCTCCATTGCAATGGTAGAAAAATCTGCTGCAGATTTTCCACAGCAAATATGTTGCAGAAATTCTGCAGGTAATCCGCCCGTGTGAACGTACCTGGGACTTTCAGCAAATAGGTTTCCAGATGTCTTTAGTCTCTTTCTGAGAATTTTTCACAGATAAAGATTCAGAACATTTCTTATCCTCTGCTTTTTCCAAAAAGAGCTTTTTACTGAACTTACCTATTACATCACTGCTTTTCTGGTCTTATTGAGATAGCATCAGCATTTTATATTTAAATGGAAGGACATTAAGGAGTCTTAGAGCGGCCAGGAGGGATCTTATAGGTCAGTGGTCTCCAACCTGTGGACCTCCAGATGTTGCAGGACTACAACTCCTAGCATGCCCAGACAGCCAACGGCTGTCCGGGCATGCTGGGAGTTGTAGTTTTGCAACATCTGGAGGTCCACAGGTTGAAAACTACTGTTATAGGTGATTATTTAATCATGTAGTTCACAGAAAACATGGTGACCCAGGACAACCAACTTTCTGTGACAAATAAACCATGTCATTACTGGTGGTCACATGACCTAGCTGCACTAATGAAATGTATGGATGCAGCTGAGCTGGGGTGAAATACAATGCATATGGAAAGTTTTAAGCTTCTTTAACCCCCCCACACACATCATTCTATATTCAAAACTCCATAAGGGAAAACAGAATGTTAGAAAGTATTTAAACCCTGTATGCAGTATTACAGTAGTTCAATCACCTTTGGCAGCGATTTACAGTAGTCTTAGGAGTGCTCTAATCCTCTCAAGCAAGTCAGCGCTCTGGAATATTTACATAGTTGTCTCTAAGCCACTACTGTACTGTGTTGCCTTGTTGTAAGGCAAATCTTTGGCACAGTTTGAAGTCCAGAGACCACGGAATCACGTTTTTATTAAGAATGTCTCTGCAACTTGTTGTCACTCAACTCTGACGATCCCATCCCTAACCCAGCCCCTGAAAAACTATAAAGAAAGCAGACAGCATTATATTGCCACACCATGCTTCACTGTACAGATAGTATTGGGCAGGTAATGAGCAGTGCCTGGTTTAGGCTTCTTTCTGGTCGCTCTGCCATAAATCTCAGATTGTGGAATGTTTCAGTGATGGTTGATTTTTGGAAAATCTCTCCCATCAGGAAACAGGATCTTTGGAGCTTAGCCGGATTGGCCATACTCTTTCCAGATCTGTGCCTCTGAGCTCTACGGGTAGTTCTTTCTCTCTCATGGTTTTTTTCCCCTGGTGGCCTCAGATCCAGGTGTAGAAACATGTCAAAGATGATAAAGAGAAATGGGAGAGCTAAATTTCAAGGGTCTGAATAATAAGTCTGATATATTTTAGTTTTTATCTTGTTAATAAATTAGCAACATTTCTAAAATTGTCACATTCTCATCATGTGATTGCAGAATGATGGGAACATTTTTCTTTTTATTTTCGAACAAGACTGCAATTAGGGCTGCAGTTAACGATTGTTTCTAAAATCGATTAGTTAGCCAATTATTGGTACGATAAATCCATTAATCAGATAAATACCCAAAACAGGATTAGGGGATCAGGGAAAGGTTAACAGGAGGGTGGGACTAAGTGGGAACCGCATTGTGAAGAGTTCTTGTATTGCATTATTGTTTTGTTCTTTCTATGTTTTCTGCCCTCGTGACCTTTGTATAGTGTACAGGTTTTGATGGCTTTGCCTAGTGCCTTAGTTCTTTCCTGGACAGAGTAGTATAAGTGTCGTCTGTGGGTGTGTGTGAAGTCCCCCCCTTTCTTCTTTCCCTTCTCCGTAGCCATGCACTTGATCTCCTGGAATGTCAAGGGCTTCCTTTCACCTAATAAGCAAATCCAAATTTTCCGTCACTTAAAAAGGCTTCATCCCAATGTTGTTATGCTTCAGGAAACTCACCTGGCCTCAGAGGACCTTGCCCACAGATCTAAACTTTGGGTAGATGAAGTTATTGGGGCCCCAGCGGTGGGGGGTAAAATGAGCACCTTAATCCATATCCACAAAAATTTGGGGGTACAGTTGTTGCTTAAGTGATTGATGGTGAGGGTGCTCCTGCGTTTTGAGGGACATGATTATAGCCTTTACAGCTACTACGCCCCTAATGGGGATAACAAACAGTATTTTCAGTCTTTAGAGACAATGATTCTGGGGGACCCTATCTGCAAGGTGGTGGGAGGAGACATGAATGTTGCAGTTGTCACTGTGGAAGACAGGAAGGGAGGGTCTGTGGACCGGTCGTTTACCCGGCCAAGCGACAAAAATATTTTCTGCATTTCTGGAGTCCTCTGGTCTCCGGGACCCTTGGTGGTTGATACTCAGATAGCGAAGATTGTACTCACTATTCACATAGTCTATGCAGGACTAGGAGGAGTGGCTATCTGTTCACTTCCCCGGACCTACTGGGCTGTGTGGCCGACTCTGAAATTAATACTATGGTGATCTCTGATCATTCCCCCTGACTGACTCCTTCCCAAAAGGTGCTGATTTTCAATGGTGCTTTCGTGCTTACATGGCAAAGGATGATATATTTGTTGAGTTGTGTTGGTGGACGGAGTTCTCGGCATAATAGTGCTCATATTTACAATGCTCCTTTATACTGGCAATCGGCAAAATCTGTGCTCCATGGTTGTCTGATTGTGTACATGTCCACGAAGAAAAAGAAATCCCTCCATGACTTTCAAGAGGCTAGTAAGGCTTTACAATTTGCCTAGACCTCTTTTGTATCACAACCTTCAGCGGCAGCTTGCCAAGTGTGGAAGGCGGCGAAAACTAATTTTGATCTCTGGTCAGAACATAAATGTCTAACTTCCTATTCTAGATTCCGAGCAAAATTTGGCAATAAGCCTGGTCACCTCCTTGCATGACTCGCCAAGGGCCGGAAACTTCCCCAACACTTCCCTGCACTGCGCAATGACTTGGGGACGGTTCACACTGACCCTAGAATAATCAACTCTTTATTTCGTGCTTACTACATGTCCTTGTACTCCTCTTCCTCTGCGCACATGGCATCGGGTAAGGCGTCTCTGGAGTCGGTCCAGTTGTCTATATTGTCCTCTGATCAACGGGCTGTTCTAAATGTGGACTTTACTGAGGATGGAGCACTGGGCCCCTGATGGTGTATTTTATAAGGTGTTGGTCTATCAAATGCCTCCATTAATGTCTTTCTTCAACCATCTCCTGCAGTAAGGTTCCATGCCCTTACACTCTAACAGTGCTGTTATTAACCCCTTAAGGACCAAGCCAATTTTCACTGTAGGACATTTTTTGCACATCTGACCACTGTCACTTTAAACATTAATAACGCTGGGATGCTTTTACCTTTCATTCTGATTCAGAGATTGTTTTTTCGTGACATATTCTACTATATGTTAGTGGTAAAATATGTGTCGATACTTCATCATTTCTTGGTGAAAAATTCCCAAATTTGATGAAATAATTGAAAATTTTGCATTTTTTTTTTTTACTTTGAAGCTCTCTGCTTATAAGGAAAATGAATATTCCAAATAAATTATGTATTGATTCACATATACAATATGTCTACATTATGTTTGCATCATAAAGTTGACATGTTTTTACTTTTGGAAGACATCAGAGGGATTCAAAGTTCAGCAGCAATTTTCCACGAAATTTTCAAAATCAAAATATTTCAGAGACCAGTTCAGTTTAAGTGGATTTGAAGGGCCTTCATATTACAAATACCCCACAAATGACCCCATTATAAAAAACTGCACCCCTCAAAGTATTCAAAATGACATTCAAAAGGTTTAACACTTTAGGTGTTTCACAGGAATAGCAGCAAATTGAACTTTTTTTACACTGGCATGTTCTTGTAGACCCAGTTATTGAATTTTTACAAGGGGTAAAAGGAGAGAAATCTTCCTAAAATGTGTAACTCAATTTCTCTCGAGTAAGAAAATACCTCATATGTGTATGTGTAAGGCGGGCGCAGTAGAGGGCTCAAAAGGGAAGGAGCGACACTGGGATTTTGGAGAGTGAGTTTTTCTGAAATGGTTTTTGGGGGGCATGTGACATTTAGGAAGCCCCTATGGTGCCAGAACAGCAAAAAAAAAAAAAAAAACACATGACATACTATTTTGGAAACTACACCCCTCCAGGGGTGCAGTGAGTCTTAACACCCCACAGGTGTTTGACGACTTTTCGTTAAAGTTGGATGTGAAAATGATTTTTTTTTCCACTAAAATGCTAGTTTTCCCTCAAATTTAACATTTTTACAAGTTATAATAGGACAAAATTACCCCCAAAATTTGTAACCCCATCTCTTCTGAGTATGGAAACACCCCATGTTAAGACGTAAAATGCTTTGCGGGCAAACTAGAATGCTCAGAAGAGGAGTCACATTTAGCGTTTGAAAAGCAAAATTGGCTGAAATGGTTTTTGGGGGGCATATCCCATTTAGGAAGCCCCTATGGTTCCAGGACAGCAAAAAAAACAAAACAAAAAAAAAAACACATGGCATACTATTTTGGAAACTACACCACTCAAGGCACGTAACAAGGAGTCCAGTGAGCCTTAACACCCCACAGGTGTTTGACGACTTTTCGTGAAAGTTGGATGTGTAAATTATTATTTTTTTTTCCCTCAAATACATTTTTTTTGCAAGGGGTAATAGGACAAAATGCCCCCCAAAATTTGAAACCCCATCTCTTCTGAGTATGGAAATACCCCATGTGTGGACGTCAAGTGCTCTGCTGGCGCATTACAATGCTCAGAAGAGAAGGAGTGCCATTGAGCTTTTGGGAAAAAAAAATTTTGGAATGGAAGTCAGGGGCCATGTGCCATGTTTACAAAGCCCCCCCCCGTGGTGCCAGAACAGTGGACCCCCACATTTGACCCTATTTTGGAAACTACACCCCTCACAGAATTTAATAAGGGGTGCAGTGAGTATTTACACCCCACTGGCGTTTGACAGGTCTTTGGAACAGTGGGCTGTGCAAATGAAAAATAAAATTTTTCATTTTCACGGACCACTGTTCCGAAAATCTGTCAGACACCTGTGGGGCGTAAATGCTCACTGTACACCTTATTACATTACGTGAGGGGTGTAGTTTCCAAAATGGGGTCACATGTGGGGGGTCCACTGTTCTATTGTTCTACTGTTTCATTTTTTTTGCATTTGTCAGAACCGCTGTAAAATCTGCCACCCCTGTGCAAATCACCAATTTAGGCCTCAAATGTACATGGTGCGCCCGCAGAGCATGTTACGCCCACATATGGGGTATTTCTGTACTCAGGAGAAATTGCGTTACAAATTATGGGGGTCTTTTTTTTCCTTTTAACGCTTGTGAAAATAAAAAGTATGGGGCAACACCAGCATGTTAGTGTAAAATGTTTTATTTTTTTACACTAACAAGCTGGTGTAGTCCCCAACTTTTCCTTTTCATAAGGAGAAAAAGGAGAAAGCCCCCCAAAATTTGGAGTGCAATTTCTCCCGAATACAGAGATACCCCATATGTGGCCCTAAACTGTTTCCTTGAAATACGACAGGGCTCCGAATTGAGAGAGCGCCATGTGCATTTGAGGACTAAATTAGGGATTGCATAGGGGTATTCTGCGCCAGTGATTCCCAAACAGGGTGCCTCCAGCTGTTGCTAAACTCCCAGCATGCCTGGACAGACAGTTTTTATTGGGGGGGGCAGTGTAAGGGGGTGTATATGTAGTGTTTTACCCTTTATTTTGTGTTAGTGTAGTGTTTTTAGGGTACGTTCGCACTGATGTGTTACGGCGAGTTTCCCGCTAGGAGTTTGCGCTGCAACGAAAAATTTGCCGCAGCCCAAACTTGAAGCAAGAAACTTACTGTAAACCTGCCCGTGTGAATGTGCCCTGTACGTTCACATGGGGGGGGGGGGGACCTCCAGCTGTTTCATAACTACAACTCCCAGCATGTACTGACAGACCGTGCATGCTGGGAGTTGTAGTTTTGCAACAGCTGGAGGCACACTGGTTGGAAAACCTTCAGTTAGGTTCTGTTATCTAACTCAGTATTTTCTAACCAGTGTGCCTCCAGCTGTTGCAAAACTACAACTCCCAGCATGTACTGATCACCAAAGGGCATGCTGGGAGATGCAGTTTTGCAACATCTGGAGGGCTACAGTTTTAGAGAACACTGCAAAGTGATCTCCAAACTGTGACCCTCCAGATGTTGCAAAACTACAAATCCCAGCATGCCCGGACAGCAACCAGCTGTTTGGGCATGCTAGGAGTTGTAGTTTTGCAAGATCTGGAGGGATACAGTTTAGAGACCACTAGATAGTGGTCTCAAACTGTAGCCCCCCAGCTGTTGCAAAACTACATATTCCAGCATGCCCAAACAGCTGTCTGGGCATGCTGGGAGTTGTAGTTTTACAACCTCTGGAGGGCTACAGTTAGAGACCACTATCTAGTGGTCTCAGACTGTACCCTCCAGATGTCTCTAGGCAACTCACCGGCTTCCGTAGGATCCAGCCGCACGACGTCGCCGCCTGCCGATCTCTGTCGCCCGCAGCCTCCGGATCGGTAAGTGGATCTTCGGCGCCGGTCCTTGTCGGGTTTCACCCTTCCTGCCCCGCCTATTGTGGGTGGGCAGGATGGGGAAAACAAAAGTAAACCCCCCCCCCCGCTCCCAATCTGCTATTGGTGGTCGCGTTTAGACCACCAATAGCAGGGATAGGAGGGGTGGCACCCCTGCCACCTCACTCCTATCCCTTCAGGGGGATTGTGGGTGTCATGGACACCCGCGATCCCCCTTCTATTCCTGGTCACCATAGACCCGTAATGACCCGGAATCATGCAAATTGCAAGTGTGAATTCACTTGCGATTTGCCGCGATCGCAGACATGGGGCCTTTGATGACCCCCCTGGGCCTTTGCACGGGATGCCTGCTGAATGATTTCAGCAGGCATCCTGGTCCGATCCCCACACGGGGCGCGGCGGGGGCCGGAATTCTCCATGACGTACGCGTACGTCATGGGTCCTTAAGTACCAGGGTGTCATGACGTACGCGCACGTCAAGGGTCCTTAAGGGGTTAAAGGGGTACTCCGGTGAAAAACTTTTTTTTTTTTTTTTTTAAATCAACTGGTGCCAGAAAGTTAAACAGATTTGTAAATTACTCAGGGGTGTGGAAATTTTATAAAAAAAAACTACTTGTCCACAGGACTAAAATGGAGCAAAATCTACTTGTCCCTTATGATGATCCACTTGTCCGGGCCAATTTTCGCTTTTACGCTCTCGTTTTTTCCTCCTCACCCTATAATAGCCATAACTACCTACTATAAGGATACCTTTTAATTTTTCAATAACATTCTCCGAACCAAAAATATATATATATATAAATATAATAATCGGTGAAGTGAAATTGAAATAGTAAAAGATAATTTAGCAGATTTGGTGGTTTTTCTTTTCTGCGCCATTTACCTTGTGGTTGAGGTAACATGTTAGTTTTATACATTAGGCGCCTGGTTACAGTAATACCAGATTTGTATCGTTTACGTCATGTTTTACTAATTCTGGACTTTTTCAAATTTTTTTATTTGCCATTTTTAACCCCTGTAGCTTTATTTTTTTTCCGCATACCAGGCTGTATGAGGGCTCATTTTTTGCGCCATAATCTGTTTTTTGTATCGGTACCATCTTGGTATTGATCTGACTTTTTAATAGCTTTTTAAAAAAAATTTCTGGGATATTATAAAAATTGCAAATCTGTGGTTTGGTATTTTTTTACATTTACCGTACGGGATACATAATGTTATATTTTCATAGGTTGTACAATTACGCACGAAGCGATACCAAATATGTTTATTTTTATTATGTTTGCATGTTTTTATATAGGAAAAGGGGGTGATTTGAACTTTTAAGATGGAAGGGGTTAATGCAGCGGTCTTCAAACTGTGGCCCTCCAGATGTTGCAAAACTACAACTCCCAGCATGCCCGGACAGCCAACGGCTGTCCTGGCATGCTGGGAATTGTAGTTTTGTAACATCTGGAGGGGCACAGTTTGAAGACCACTAGGTTAATGTGTGTCTTTCAAACTTTTATTAAAACTTTTTTATTTTTTTACACTTTATTAGACTTATGAGGAATCATTAGATTCCTCAGACAGATGAATAGAGTTCTATTGAACTCTATTAATCTGTGTGCTCTGTGATCCATTGATAGAGCCTGGTCCAGCCAGGATCTATCAATGACAGAGCCGGGACAGGAGGAAGCAGAGGTAACCCCTCCGGCTACCTCCATAGTGGATCGCCCCCCTGCGATCGCGCTGCAGGGGGGCGATCCACCCCACTAGCCCACCAGGGAGCATTCACATGTCCCTTAAGACGCCGTTGTCAAAGATCTAAAGGGTTAATAGCCAGCCGCGGCGATCGCTGGATGCTGGCTATTAGCGGCGGCCCCCGGCTACTGAGAACAGCCGGGGGCTGCAGAGTATGGAGCGGGCAGGAATCGGGATCCCGCTCCATACAGACTGCAGAGCGCCGCATGCATCTCCCCGTGCAGACGTGCCTTCTCCCCCCTCAGCTCTCCAAACCCAACCCCCCCCCCCCCCCTCCCAGTGCAAATCCACATCTCGGCCATTCTTTCTCGGTCGCTCTTCATTGGGGGATACTGCTCTTGCAACTAGGAGGCGCTGACACTCGGAAAAAGAAAAGTTAGCTCCTCCCTGGCAGGATATACCCGCCCACCTGCATTGAGGTAACCAGTTCTTTCTAGTGTCACTTTTCAGGTGGGGCGCCAGGAGCATGACGCTGCCCGTTTCCCCCATATGCGGCTAAGGGGCACGGGACATCGATGGATGCACCGTCAACCCCTTCCCGTCAACGGCCAGTGCCTGTAGGTTGCACCCTGGGCCTGGGTCCCCCACTGCCCTTGCTCGCACCGCTATCTGTTGCCTTGTATGATGTAGCGTGGCCATAAGCTGGTTGAAGACGTCTGAGGGTGAGTAAAAGAAGGCAGGTGAGTATTTTACACCCCCCTTCCCCCCCCCCCCTCAGGGTGACGGACTTCCATCTAAAGGGACTCTGTCCTTTATTGGGGTCTTTTATGTGTGGGGGCTGTGTTAGCTGGGACACTGCACCTGCACTGCTGGCCGAATGAGGGGCTCATTGTACGCATGGCTCCGTCTTCCTTCCCCTGTACCAGCGCACGTACTGGGGGTTAAAATGGCGCGGGAGGTCAGGCAGCACGCTTACCGTGGCCTTTATCTTTCCTCCAGCCGCCTCTTACTTTTTTCGGGAGCGGCGCCGCTCGTTCCCTTAGCGGCGTCATTGGCCCCCTGTTTTGCAGCCCGGAGTGAGCTTCTCCTCTCCGGGCTGCCATATCATATTCAGCGGCTCCGCCCCTCGCACATTGGGAGCGGTGCCGCTTGTCCTCCGAGCAGCGCCGTTGGCTCCCTGTTCTGCAACCCGGAGGAAGCTTCTCCTCTCCGGGCTGCCATATCTGATTCAGCTGAGCTTAGCTCCGCCCCTCGCACATTGGGAGTGGCGCCGCTCGTTTCTCCAAGCAGCGCCGTCGGCTCCCTGTTCTGCAGCCGGGAGAGAGCTTTCCTCTCCGGGCTGCCTGTCAGATTTCAGCGGAGCCTAGCTTCGCCCCTCACACATGGGAGCTGCGCCGCTCATTATCCGAGCGGCACCGTTGGCTCCCTGTTCGGCAGCCCGGAGGGAGCTTTCCCTCTCCGGCCTGCCATGTCAGCTTCAGCGGAGTTTAGCTCCGCCCCCTCACATATGGGAGCGGCACCGCTTGTTCTCCGAGCGGTGCCGTCGCTCCCTGTTCTGCAGCCCGGAGGGAGCTTCTCCTCTCCAGGCCACTAGGTTAGTTTTTTTGGCGGAACTTAGCTCCGCCCCTCACATTCTGGAGCGGTGCCGCTCGTTCTCCGAGCTGCGCAGTCTGCTCCCTAATCTGCGGCCGGAGGGAGTTTCTCCTCTCCGGGCTGCCATGTCAGCTTCTGGCGGAGCTTAGCTCCGCCCCTCTCACTGGCAGCGACACCGCTCGTTTTTCTGAGCGACGCCGTCGGCTCCCTGAACTGCGGCCTGGGGGGGAGCTACTCTTCTCCAGGCTGTCTTTTTTTTCCCTAGCCTCGGAGCTAGGCGGCGGTTGGCAGGCGCTTCTAAGCATGCTGCTCTGTGTGGCCACCGCCGCTCCTGAGTCTGCCACTGTGTCGGTGAGGCTTGGGGGAACTCTGTGGAGTTCAGGTCCCCAGCAGTCTCACGGTGGCAATTATGGTAAGGGAGCAGCTCATATCTGGTATTTGCACTCTAAGTTATTGCAGCCTTAGCCTGTCAGCCATATCGGCTATCCAGCAAGTTGCCGTGGCAGCTTTTTGTCTGGAACGTATGATCCTTTGGTGTCTATAGGGGATATCTTCATACATTGTTTTCCCCTACCGCTGGGTGCCATACCTTGACGATGGCTTCGCCTGTCTTTCATCTCACAGCTGCCACCTTAGCGGCTGGCGCTCCGGTACCTCTGCTGGTGCGAGATCCCGAAGGCAGAACCCTTCTCTACTAGAGTTCCATACCAGTCAGTCAGACAATGTTTGCATGGTTTCCTCTGCCACCTGTCATCCACTTGTCGGTACCTCACTGCTATGCAAGGCGTCCGATGTCATGTCTCGCTACGCTCTGGACCTATACCAGTAAGCCAGACAGCGGTCTGCATGGTTTCCTCTGCCTTTCATCAAACTACTCACGGCTGTTGTGTCTGTGGATGCAGTTCCGATACCCCACTGATGGGTGCGGTATATGGAGGACTGACCCCATGTGTCTTCAGGACCCATACCAGTAAGCCAGACAGTGGTCTGCATGGTTTCCTCTGCCGTTTATCACACGTTTCACGGCTGATGTATCTGTGGCTGCATTTCCGATACCCCACTGCTGGGTGCAGTATGTGGAGAACTGACCTGCTGTGCCTTAAGGACCCTAATGCTCTTTATCTCCTACGGACACATACCAGTGAGCCAGACAGTGATCTGCATGGTCTCCTGCATCGCCTGTCACACACTTCACAGCCGAGATGTCTGCGACTGGAGTTCCGGCTCCTCACTACTGAGCGAGGTGCCGATGTCCTGAATAGTTGTCTTCGGTGGATCCATGCCGAAGGGTCAGACAGTGGTCTGTATTGTTGCTTACACCGCCAGTTATACTTCTCAAGGCTGATGTGTCTGCGCCTGGGGTTTCGGTTCCTCTCTACTGAGTGCAGTACGGATGGTGTGCATAGTTGTTTTTCCGTGGATCCATGCCAGTGAGCCAGGCAGTGGTCTGCATGGTTGCCTACACTGCCTGACCTCCATCAAATGGCTGGTGTATCACTCGGTTCCTCACTATTGAGTGAGGCGCTCGTCTTCTATGGACCCATACCAGTAAGCAAATTAGGGGTCTGTATGGTTACCTACACCGCCTGTCATACATCTGACTGATGTCCCGGCAGATTGAGTTCCGGTACCTTACTACTTAGCAAGGTGCCACTGCAGTATTTTATCTTCCATGGACCTGTACCTGTCAGCCAGGTAGCGGTTGCAGGGTTTCCTGCCCCACCTGTTACACATCCCATGGCTGGTGTATCTGCGACTAGTCTTCCGTTTCCTCGCTACTGTACGAGGTTTCCGATGGGATCACTCACTGTCCCCTAGGGACCCATTCCAGCAAGCTAGACAGTTGTCTGCATATTTCTTCTGCCGACGGTCACCCGGCAGTTGGGACTGATCCTGCGTGTCCCACAGGACTCTATACGGGATGTCAGGGATACATTCTGCAGTCCCTCAGTTTTCCTTTCTTTCTCTCCAGGGGGCAGGGTTTTCTTGGCCTCCCTGCCTTTCCACCTTCGGGTAATCTACCATGCGTTGTCACCCCGTGGACGGGTAGTTCACCTCTGCATGGTAGTTGTCAGGCGGGTTTCTCCGAGCTGCCCCATGTGCCTAATACAATGCACCACATACATGTTTACAGGGTAACCTGCTTAGCTAGGTCCCCCTCTGCATGCCTGCTACTCTGTCTGCAGGCTGGGTTATCTCTCCACTGGGACCCGACATGGCCAGACTGTCTGCTCAGTGCTCTGGTCCCCCTAGTCACCTTCCCCTCTCGACTACTGCTGCAGCTGTAGTCCGGTGTCTCTCTTCCAGGTGCGGTCCCGTAGAGTGCGTGCTTGTGGGTTCTTAGTTCCTTTCTGTCTGTAGGTCCCAGGGACCTTTGTAGCAACAGCAGCGTTGCTCCGTTCTCCTTCTCGGGTTGCACTGTTGGCTGTTGGGGGCATACCTGCCTTCCTGCTGGTTCCTTGGATGTCTGCAGTTTCTTTAGTGTCTGCAGTCTTGGTTACGCCACTGTTGTTGTGGGATCCCCATGTCTGTGTTCCTACATATGCTAGGTCCGCTTTGTGGGAGGAGAGCCAACTTCCTTTGGCTAGGTGAGATGCATCCAGGGTTCTCGGCAATCCTTTCCCGGTTCCGAGGCGGTTGATCACCTCTGTTCTGACGTGGGGCCTGCTGGGGCACCGGTCGGTTCAGCCTCTCCCTGTCCCTCCGGGTGTTCCTTCCGGGGTCCCTGTCCAGGGTGATTCAGGGCCTACTGGTCACTCTCTGACATGGCTCTCATCAAGTCTTGTATTTGTTGCCCAGCCTCAGGGTACGGGACTCCGGTCCCTCTTGGGGCACAAGGCGGCTCCTCCAGACAGCGAGGGTTGCCGCTGGAGCCTGGGGGTTTCGTCCACTCAGTCATTGCCTTTTTCTACTCCTTCTGCGCCTTGCGCACTTGCCAGCCCCCCCTTTTGTCAGGGCTGCGGGATCAGGGTACTATTTTGCTTTTTGCTGAAGTACTTTCTCCAGTGATTTTATTGCCTAGGCTTGAGTGTTTTCCGTCCACCATATCAGCCTAGTACTCTCCCTGGAAGACTTGTTCCTTCTTCCCCTGTTGTCTTGCTCAGTTGTACTACATTGACACCACAGTCTTCTGGAGTAATCCTTCCTATGCCCAGACACTGGGAGTCCAAACTGGGTTCTCATAGGTTCCATTCCATAGGTTCTCTCCATTCCCGTTTCTGACGGGATGTTCCTCAGGATGCTAGTTCCCTTGTTGGGACTCTGTCCTTCGATGCTGTGGTGTGCCTTCTTTCAGGCGGCTTTCCGATTCTTGGGCCTTAGTGATGGCTCATTATTGTACATTGTTGCGGCCAGCCCAACTCCTCCGCGACTCCGTTCGTCGGGGTGGTATTTCTGTTCTGCACTCCTCTTCTTTATGGCAGTCCTTTCGCGAGGAGAGTTGTTCGCGGACATCTGTTTCCCCTGTGTCCAGTGGTTTCTTGTCTCTCTATATGACCCGGGTGCCTTGGGTCTCTACAGTGGATGGCCTTTCCCTTTTGGTCCTGGTCCATTGTTTGGATGGCAGATCTTCCGGGAGCTCTTTTTCTGGGACTGGAGGGTCTCCGGCCTGGGGGCTTGTCCGCAGGCCTTGCGGGCATGTGAGATCAGTCTTGGGACTGTCTTTTTTCTGGTGGTTGTTTTTTCCCACCCTAGGGGACTGCTTTGGTACGTCCCATCAGTTCGGTGTCCCCCAATGAAGAGCGACCGAGAAAAGGAGATAATTTTTTTTTTGTACTCACCGTAAAATCTCTCTAGGGTCCTTTGGATGTATTTCCTCGTTTTGGCTTCTCCTGCTTTGTGACGCAACTGGTTACCTCAATGCAGGTGAGCGGGTATATCCTGCCAGGGAGGAGCCGGCTTTTCTTTTTCCTAGTGTCAGCGCCTCCTAGTGGCAAGCGCATATACCCATCAGTTCGGTGTCCCCCAATGAAGGCTACGAGAGAGAGATTTTACGATGAGTACAAAAAAAATCTCCTTATCCCCTCCCTTTCCTCTCTTCAAGGGGATGAAACAGGGGTGTCTCCTCTCCCATTTAAATTTTTGCTTGGAACCATTGGCTAGCCCTTTGGAAGACTCAGGTTTGTATTCGAGCATTGTGGTCCAGCATAAAACGGTCAAATTGCCCCTATTCGAAGATGATGTTCTGATCTTCTTGGCTAATCTGAGTGCCCTTTATGCTCTGCTGATGTCGGCTCTGGACCACTTTGGTACCTTCTCGAGGTATAAAGTGAATCAGCTAAAAAGTGAAATCCTTCTGCTAGGGCCCCCCAAAGCCGCTTATTACTGGACCCCCCTGGGCATACCTGGGGGTCTCGTTAAACCGTTCATTACCTACGAAGGGATTAAAATAGGAAAGGTACCTTCCTCCCTGTACGCTCTGAACTACCCACCTTTATTTAAGTAAATCTAGGAGGAACTGTGCCACTGGTTTCATCTACCAATCTCCTTCCTGGGTAAATGTCATCTTATTAAGATGATCAGTTTCCCATGACTTTTATTCCATTTACAGACAATTAATATTATGTAGAGCTGTTGGAGGGGTGGGTTTTCCCGACCTCCGTGGATATAATCTTTCTTGTTTATTTCACCATGTAATGGATTGGCTTAATGAGTCCAGTTACCATTCTAATTATTCTCTGGGGGCCAGTTTAACTTCCCAAAATCCCTTGGAAATTGGTGTCCTGCCTTCATACCCGCATTCCGTGCCTTCCCACCCATGTAAAGTGCTCTTTAGTGATTAGGGATACCATCTTGACTTGGAAAGCCATTTGCAAGGTCTATGGTCTACCTTTTCTGCTATCTGGGCATCTCAACCTCTGGGATCATCCAGAATTTCAACAGGGTAGGGAGAACAGCATGTTTGAGGCTTGGTGCTGCAAGGGGATCAGTGTGGCAAAGCAGTTAATGTATGTTGAAGCCAAGAGGTGTCTTATCCCACAGGAAACCTTATCTAAGTTGTCTATAGCACCCTCCCACCTTCTTCAGGTGTCCCAACTTCTCTCTTTCTGTACTTCTCGGCTCCGAGACCCAACCCCAGAGATGACTTTTTCCCCTTTTGAGAACACGGTGGAACCGCAGCCTAGAAATATGTCTCTCTCTGATCTCTATAGATGTTTTAATGACCGTCTTCTGAAAGTTTCCAAACATGAACATGGGTCTGTCCTTCATGACTCTGATATACATGACCAGATATTGGAGGGATGGACGGAAGTGCAGACTATCGTCATTAATGAACACTGGCATGAAACATACTTTAAGATGAGGCATTTTGGTTACTTAGGTTTTAATATCGCGGCACACTTCTAATTTCCCAAACAGACTTACTTCCTACAATGCTGGCCGTAGCTGACATTGTGGACGAGCTTAAAACTTTTCTGGAGGTGGACAGACTGGACAGAGAGAGGCACAGGGAGCGGACCGTGAAGAAATTATTTGCGAAGTGGTGTACTTTTCTGTCTGCTCACTTTACTAAGCCCCAAATTGATGCCATAGTGTTGCCTTTCTGCCACACTGAACGTCTCCAAGTCAATGTGGCGTGATGGAGCCCAGGCCTTCTCTCTTTTCTTTAAACCCTCCCCTTAATTTTTTTTTCTCTTTTTGTTGTTTTGTGTGTGACTCTGTTGTTGATTGTAGTGCCTATACTTTGTGTCCGGTTTTTTGCACTTATGGGGAAGGGGTTACCCAAGCCATGCTGTAGTCCTTGTATGTTGGCTTCTCTTTATGTATAGTATTCTTTATGTGTGGGTACTGCTCTACTCACTTCAGATTTTATGCCGTATTATTGTTTTACTGTACATTTTTTTTTGCTGTTCTGTAAAAATCCAATAAACAAAGTTAACAAAAAATAAAGGAGATAAACCTAATACACTAAATTATTCAGCAGGAATACTGGGAGTGAGTGGGAAAAAAAAACCAAGATCACTTCGAGGATTAACCTGCTGGCACCTGCTACATATATAACATAGTAACATAGTTAAAAAGGTTGAAAAAAAAAAAAGAGTCCATCAAGTTCAACCCATATCCCTAAAGAGTCCCTACTGAGTTGATCCAGAGGAAGGCAAAAAATACTCATACTAGAAGTAAAAATTCCTTCCCGACTCCAAATATGGCATCAGTATAAATCTCTGGATCAATATAGGTTCTGTCCCTATAAATCTAGTATACATAACCAATAATGTTGTTATTCTCCAAAAATGCATCCAGACCCCTTTTGAATTCTTTTCAGAGTTCCCCATGACCACCTCCTCTGGCAGAGAGTTCCATAGTCTCACTGCTCTTACAGTAAAGAACCCCCGTCTGCGCTGGTGTAGAAACCCTCTTTCCTCAAGACGTAGAGGATGCCCCCCTTGTTATAGATACAATCCTGGGTATGAATAAATCATAAGAGAGATCTCTGTATGGTCCAATGATATATTTATACATAGTTATTAGGTCTCCCCTAAGCCTTCTTTTTTCTAAACTAAATAACCCCAATTCTGATCATTTTTTTTTTCTAAATTCTTTATTTTGTTTGCATTAGTATACAGAAGAATTAAGGCATTCAATGTATCATCAACATATTATCAACATCATAAGAGAGAAAAAAAAAAGAAAGAAAAGAAAACCCCTCAACTAGACCTCTTCTCTGATGCAGTTCCCCCCCACAAAAAAAAATTAAATAAGATAAAGGAGATCGCCCTTATTTTTATTTACTTCCCTTAAGCTTTTTACACCTTCATTTAATCAAAAACAAACAAACCCCATAATTACTCAGCGGGATAAAGCTACTTACTCACCCTTTTCAATCTCCCTACTTCTTAGCCCCCCCCCTATCCCTCCTCCAATTTCTTCCTTTCACTCCTCCTGTCCCCTCCTCTAATGCTCCACCACTGCTCTAATTGCATCATCATAGCCTTCTGACTCTCGAAAAATAACCCATTTCCTCCAGGTACCAAAAAATTCTGTGTCGGTATTTTGTCGTCCTGACCGTAGATTTTCCATCAAAAACACCTCCTTGACTTTATTAAGCCATAGTGCTACTGTGTGTGCCCTCTCCTGCCTCCACAGTATCAGAATACAATTCCTAGCTGTCATTATTAAATGCCCTAATAAAGAATTTTTATGTTGTTTTAGAGGGAGGTCAGTGTGTTGTAATAGAAAAACGGCGGTGGTAAAAGAGACCTCCTCTTCAGTTATTTTCATTATTAACTCATGTACCCTCTCCCAAATGTTCAATTTCGGACATGACCAAAAGATATGCATAAGATCTCCCCTGCCTTCCCCACATCTCCAACAATTACCTTCCGCTTCTGAATTTTCCCTTGCTCGCATTATTCCCTGAACTTTGTATCACATTGACACCATCTTATAATTTGCCTCTTTGTGTCGTGGACTTACTGCTGCTGAATGTGTCAGGGTGAAGATCTTACACCATTGTCCCTCTTCTAACTGCATTCGTAAATCCCGTTCCCACTTCGACAAAATATGGCTGCTAATCCCCATAATAGGAAAGCCACATTTTATAAATTTTAGACACAGCGTGGAACACTGGTTCTACTGAGTCACAGAGTGCCTCAAACTGCGTTGTCTTTACCAAATAATAATTGGGACTAGATAACTTGCTTAGGTAATGTTTCAACTGTATACTTCTCCAGTAACCCAGTGCTACCGGTTCTACCCTATCCATTCCTTTTGTGTATTAGTTCATCTCAGATGACCCACTCTAAACTTACCCCCCTCGATCCACTGTCTGAATACGGTATCTCCTATGCTTGAGGGAAAATTCGGGTTTCCAATGATTGGGGTCATTACAGAGTTATGCGGCAACATTTCCCTCCTTACCTTGACGTCGTTGCATATAGCGAGTGTAGCCCCTATCAAGGGGTGTTCATTTACCTCTTTCACCACTGCCCTTCGGCACCAAGGTAGACATTGCAATGGTATTGGTGTTACCGCTTGTTCTATTGCCACCCATGGTTTTATCCTCTGGTTATTACACCAGTCTACTACCCTAGTCAGATGCGCTGCTATGTAATATCCCTTTAGCTCTGGTAGTCCAACCCCCCCTCTCTCTTTCGGGCGGCACAATGTCTCTCTTTAATCTTGGTTTCTGTCAGCCCCATATAAATTTCTGCTGTATGGTTGCTAATGTTTTAAAGAAGGATTGTGGTACTTTCAGCGGGACACATTGAAAAATATACAGAATCTGGGGTAGGGTAATCATTTTAAGCAATGCACACCTGCCAAAGCACGAGAATAACCTGAAGACCATTTTTCAAACTGACTGACTTTTGTTTATTAAAGGGGCATAATTATCAACATTTAACAAAGGGGCATAATGATCAACATTTAACAACGAAATGGGCCTGTAACTCGTGCATTGTGAAGAGTCTTTGCCTTCCTTTAAGATCAGTGTTATGTGGGCCCTAGTTGTATCTTTCGGGAACCCACGCCCTTGGGCTACTGAATTATATCCCTTAAGAAAAAAATGGGGTTAAAATTTCCTTTAAACCTTTATAATAACCCAAAGAGAATCCATCAGGGCCAGGCGACTTCCCCTCCTGTAATGAGCTTATGGCCTGATTTAACTCTTCCTCTGAAATGGGCTTTTATAACTCCTCCAGTTCTGATCTCTCTAGCTTCGGTAGACCTGAGCTAGCTATGTATTCTCTCACCTTAGCTCGAAAGCCGCCCCCCCCCCCCTCTAATCATGGGGTTATGTGCATCAATATTATATAACTCCTCATAAAAACTCCTAAAGGTTTCAGCTATCTCTCGTGTGTTATATGAGATGTTAGGAGACCCGTTTGTATTTTTTCAATAAATGACCTAGCCCTTTGCGCCTATGCTGCCACTGCTAATGCCTTACCTATTTTATTGCTGTGCTCATAAACGCGGCTCTTACAAGTTATCAAGTTCTTTTTAGCTTCATCTAATAGATCGTGCCTAATCTCTTCTCTTTTTCCCTCTACTTTAGTTCTCAATGGGGGAGATTTTTCAAAGGATTTAGAATGGTTTTTCTTGTCTAAATTTGTCGCACAGAAAGTCACAGTCTAAATATGTGCGACTTTTCTGCGACTTTTGCTGTAGAGGATTTTTAGAACATGATGCATGCAAGTCTATTTTAGACGGAAATGCATTGGAAAATGCATTGGTGCTGAATTTATCAAAAGCGACTTTTCAGCGACAAGTCGCATAGGCTGAAAGTACGCCGAAATGTCAGACCATGTTGGAGCAGGTTTAAATATAGACTAAAGCATAGATCATGCAGTCTGTGCACAGAATTTATCGAGAGCTGTGCGCCATTTGATAAATTAGGCGCACAATAGACCAAACTAACCCTCTGTAGGTTGGTCTATATTGATGCGGGACATAGACAACTTTGATAAATATCCCCCAATGTGTCCTCCATCCTTCCTTTATATGCCGTCTCCAACTCTTAGTTTTTCCATTAACCTATTCAGTTTTTGCATTTTTTTCCTTTTTTAGTCTGGTTCAATGTTTAACTAATATACCCCTAGCCACACATTTATGCGCTTCCCATATCAAGCTGGGGCTTAGCTAGATCATTGATTTCAAAATATTCTTTTACCTGGGATTTTAACTCGGCTACCGTTACTGCGTCTTGTAATAATAGGGGATTTAATTTCCAATTCCACTGTCTAGCGGACAATTGGGGCAATCTGATTGATAATTTTACCATTGCGTGGTCTGAAAATTTTTTTTGGTCAATTGATGCCGCCTGTAACAATTCCACATTTCTCTGCTTTATAAAAAAAAAAAAAAAATTCTAGAGAATGAATCATGCATTGATGAGTAACAAGAATAATCCCTCTTTTGGCTGATCATCTTTCTGACTACTGTATTCATCCCATTTCCTGTATTACCGTGGTTGCCAGTCTTTGAACCCTCTCCACCTCCACTATATCTTTCTTGTACATTGGTGCCCAGTACTGTACACAGTATTCTATGTGTGGTCTGACTAGTGATTTGTACAGCGGTAGGATTATTTCCTTGTCGTAGGCATCTATGCCCCTACTGATGCACCCCATGATTTTATTTGCCTTGGCAGCAGCTGCCCAACACTGGTCACTACAGCTACATTTACTATTAAAGGACAACTGTAGTGCAAGACTTTTAAATATTGCTGTGCCCGGGCTGCAAAAATAAACAAAATAAACTTTAACATACCTACCCACGTTCCCCCATCGGTCCGGTACCGTGCTCACGGTCCAGCGGTGCAAACCTCATTCAACTTCCTGGGGAAGGAGACATCACAGAGCCGTCTGAGTATCACCGGCCGCAGCGATGTCCCGCCCGACCGGTGATTGGCTGAGAGCACTGTCATGTAATAAGCCGGCCAGAGCTCCTTACATGACACACAGTTACTTACCCACTTACACACATTCTCCCCCAGCCCCATCCTTCTCATTTTATGCACCAATCTTTTATGTGGCATCATATCAAATTCTTTAAAATAAATCCAGATATACAACATCCAGCGATTGCCCCTGGTCCAGTCTGGAGCTCACCTCCTCATAGAAGCTGATCAGGTTAGTTTTGACAGGAAAGATCCCTCATAAAGCCATGCTGATATGGAGTCACATTTATTTTTATCAAGTTATTCCAAAATAGCATCTCTTAGTTTAACCTCTGTTGTATGTAAATTGTTTGAGGGTTTTCTAACAGGCCTATAATTCCCAGGGTCACCTTTTGATCCCTTTTTAAATATTGGTACTACATTTGCCATGCGCCAGTCCTGGGGAACAGACCCTGTCACTATAGAGTCCCTCAATATTAAAAATAGGGGTCTGTCTATTACATTACTTAATTCCTTTAGAACACGGGGGTGAATGCCATCTGGACCTGGTGATTTGTCTATTTAGATTTTTTTGTAGGCGGCACTGTAATTCTTCCTGGGTTAGACAGGTGACCTGTACAGGGGCATTTACCTTATCTCGCTGTATTTCACCTGGCATTTCAATTTCCTTGGAGAATACAGTGCAGAAGAATTTGTTTAAAGGGGACCCCTGCAATCTAGCATGCAGCACCCACCTGTAAATACTGCCGGAAGCGCTGGAGGTTCTCAGTCTTTTGCCTCCCGACCACAGGGACGGATTATCATGACGTCACGAACCCGCCCCCGTGTGACATCACGCCCCGCTTCCTCAATGCAAGTCTATGGGGTGGGGCGTGACATCACATGGGGCGAATGACTGAGTCGTGACGACACTATACTCAGTCTCCGGGGTCGGAGGCATTACATAGTAACATAGTTCATGAGGTTGAAAAAAGACCAGAGTCCATCAAGTTCAACCTATATCCCTACTGAGTTGATCCAGAGGAAGGCAAAAAACCTCATACTAGAGGTAAAAATTCCTTCCCGACTCCAAATATGGCAGTCAGAATAAATCCCTGGATCAACGTTCTGTCCCTATAAATCTAGTATACATAACCAGCGATGTTATTACTCTCCAAGAATGCAACCAGACCCGTTTTGAACTTTATTACAGAGTTCACCATGACCACCTCCTCCAGGAGAGAATTCCACAGTCTCACTGCTCTTACAGTAAAGAACCCCCGTCTGTGCTGTTGTAGAAACCTTCTTTCCTCTTAGCGTAGAGGATGCCCCCTTGTTATAGGTACAGTCCTGGGTATAAATAGATCATGGGAGAGATCTCTGTATGGCCCCCTGATATATATTTATACATAGTTATTAGGTCGCCCATAAGCCTTCTTTTTTCTAAACTAAATAACCCTAATTCTGATAATCTTTCTGGGTACTTTAGTCCTCCCATTCCCTGTATTACCCTGGTTGCCCGTCTTTGAACCCTCTCCAGCTCCACTATATCTTTACAGAGTTTAGCATCATGTGCAAAGATTGTTACTTTACTATTCAACCCCTCTACAAGGTCATTAATAAATATATTAAACAGAACAGGACCCAAGACGGACACCTGTGGTACCCCAGTAGTAACAGTCACCCAATCAGAATAAGTACCATTAATAACCACCCTCTGTTTCCTATCACTGAGCCAGTTACTTACCCACTTACACACATTGTCCCCCATCCTGGTCCTTCTCATTTTATGCACCAACCTTTTATGTGGCACTGTATCAAATGCTTTGGAAAAATCCAGATAGATATACGACATCCAGAGATTCCCCCTGGTCCAGTCTGGAGCTCGCCTCCTCATAGAAGCTGATCAGGTTAGTTTGACAGGACCGATCCCTGATATGGAGTTATACATTTATTTTTATCAAGATATTCCAAAATATTAGAAAACTCTTAGAAAACCCTCAAACAATTTACATACAACAGAGGTTAAACTAACAGGTCTATAATTCCCGGGGCCACCTTTTGTTCCCTTTTTAAATATTGGTACAATATTTGCTATGCGCCAGTCCAGGGGAACAGTCCCTGTTGCTATAGAGTCCCGGAATATTAAAAATAGGGTCTGTCTATAACATTACTTAATTCGTTTAGACTCGGGGGTGAATGCCATCCGGACCTGGTGATTTGTCTGTTTTGATTTTTTGTAGGCGGTACTGTACTTCTTCCTGGGTTAGACAGGTGACCTGTACTGGGGATTTTACCTTATCACACTGTATTTCACCTGGCATTTCATTTTCCTCGGTGAATACAGTGGAAAGGAATTTGTTTAATATATTTGCTTTTTTCCTGATCCCCGTTTATAATTTCTTCCTCATCATTTTTTAAGGGACCCACACTTTCATTTTTGACATTTTTGCTATTAATATAGTTAAAGAACATTTTGGGGTTAGTTTTACGCTCTTTGTCTTTCTGTATAAATTTTTGCGGCTTTTATTTGTTTTTTACATATTCTACATTTTTCTCTAGCTTTTTAATCCTTCATTGCTATCCTGTTTTAGTATTTTAAATGCTTTATTTTTGTCATTTATTGCCCCTTTAATGTTTTTATTCATCCATATCGGTTTTCTTTTATTCCCATAAGGTATATATTTATTACAGTGATCATTTAAGATATCTTTAAAAGTCTCCCATTTAGTGTCAGTATTCCTGTTTATGAGGAAAATATCCCATTTTATATTGTTAAGGACTTCTCTGAGCTGATCAAACTTTGCCTTCCTAAAGCTCATTGTTTTTGTGGCCCCTCAAGAGATTCCCTTATTGAAGAACAAGTTATAATGTATTATATTATGATCACTATTTCCCAGGTGTCCTTTTACCTGCACATTAGTTATTCTGTCAGGTCTGTTGGTTAATATTAAGTCTAGCAGTGCGCCCCCTCTGGTCGGGCTCTGCACCATTTGGGACAGATAATTGTCTTTAGTTAGTCAGAAATCTGTTTCCTTTATGAGATTGACAGGTCTCAGTCTCCCAGTTTATATCAGGATAGTTAAAGTCCCCCATTATTATCACATCATTTTGATTTGCTTTGTTTATTTGCCTCAGTAATTGATATTCTGCCTCTGCCATTATGTTTGGTGGCTTATAGAAAACCCCTACCAGAATTTTTTTAAATTTTTATCTCCATATATTTCTACACAATGCTTCCACATTATCGTCCCCCCCCCCATATAACCTCCCGCAGTACGGCCTTCAGACTGGATTTTACATAAAGACAAACTCCTCCCCCTTTCCGTTTTGTCCGATCCTTCCTGAATAGACTATAACCCTGTATGTTGACCGCCCAGTCACACGTATCATCCAACCAAGTCTCTGTTATACCCTCTTTGTCATAATTTTCCTCAGACATCAACCACTCCAGTTCATCAGTTTTATTGGACAGACTTCTGGCATTAGTCATCATGCAATTCAATGGTGTATTTTTCCTATGAAGCCTATCCGTATTAACTATTCTAACCCCTCCCTCTGCCCCACCCCCAGGTACATTAATAAGTCCCCCCTCTCTATCTACACTATCTTCCCCTTCTATGTTGTAGGTTCCCTCCACCCCCAGTCCCTAGTTTAAACACTCCTCCGCCCTTCTAGCCATCTTCTCCCCAAGCACACATAATCTCTGCCTTAATGTGTATGAGCCCTTACAGTATGGAAATACTGTAGTATGCATGGGCCTCAAGTAATTTGAGGAAGATTCCAAACTGAATTTCCATGTGGATTGTGATGGGAATCCTTGTGGAATCAAAGCCCCATTGATGTTAATGAAAGGTTCTGACATTGATTATTTTCTGCTATAAGAATTGACAAGTCCATCCTTGAAGCAGAAAATAATCCTAGTAAGGACCTTCCATTAACATCAACGAGGCTTTGATTCCACAAGAATTCAAGGCAGAATTATGCTTTAAAGTGTGTAAATTGTGAAGCTTGAACAGTCGTGAATACAATTGCATCTTTATTGCAGACATTAAACCTAGATCTCCATCCTCCGATGAACAACACTCAAGTTCTCTGGGACATCAACAAACTGTGCATAATGTGGATTGCAAGATCTGTGGTGACAAAGCTTCTGGCTTCCATTATGGGGTACATGCATGTGAAGGCTGCAAGGTAAGGTATGCAGCATGATTGCTTTGAGAAGCTGTAATAGGATGACAGAAGGCACCTACACCAACCATCACTCTATTTGTTTAAAAAAAAAAACCTGGATCTCCTCCATTTATCTCTACAGCAATTGTGTGTTTCTGCCTCTCCCATAGAGATGAATGGAGGGGGCTGGGGCCCTGTACTGGAGATCGCTGGGATCCTTGTGGTCAGACCCCCAGCGATCAGACACTTATTCCCTATGCTGCGGTTAGAGGATGTTTATTACTGCTGGGCATCTTTTTTTTAACTGCAGCATAGACTACACTGTTTTACAGGTAAAAAGCTGCGAGCATGAAAACAGTTGTTCTTACATAATTGTGGGATGCTAAAAATGAAAATAAAAAAAAAATGTATATTGGCTCTAGTTTCCATGATATAAGCAGCCAACTAATGAAGTAAGGTTTATAAAATGCATGATGCAACTTACACCATAGCTAACATAGTCAGTATTGGTGACCAATAGAAAACCGCCAAGCATACCTAGATGATGCAATATTAGCTAATATTATGTTACCAAATGCTATAAAAGTCACAGTATCTGTTACTTGGAGAGTTTAGGGTAAGTTCACACTGCGTTTACTAACTACGGGAACTGGACCCAGCCCGTATCTCATTCATTTGAATGTGTGACTCCGGTCAGCTCATTTTTGCCCCGTATCAGGTTTTCGTACCAGACTAAAAACCGCAGCATACGGTCAGTCTGGTCAGAAAACCGGATACAGGGCAAAAATGAGCCGACCGGAGTCACTATGACTCCAGTCGGCACATTCAAATGGATTAGAAGGGGGCCTGGTCCTCTAGTTAGTAAACGTAGGGTGAACTTACTCTAAACGACAGATACTGTGACTTTTATAGAATTTGGTGACGTAATATAAGCTAATATTGCATCATCTTGGTACACTTGGCGATTTTCGATTGGTCACCAATACTGACTGTGTACTCTATGGTGTAAGTTACATCATGCATTTTATAAACCTTACTTCATTAGTTGGCTGCTTATATCATGGAAACTAGAGCCAATATACATTATTTTTATGTTCTTTTCATTTTTATCACCCCAAAATTATGTAAAAACAGCTGTTTTCATGCTCGCAACTTTTTACCTGCAGAATAGTGATTATTTGCCTATTATCTGTAGTTGTAAAATGTCCGTTGCATGAAAACTAGAGCCAACTAACAAATCTCATTATTATATTTGAATTCAGCATGTTAAATTCATTAAGAAATGGCACATTTCATTTCTAAAACTAAAAAACGAATTTAAATTTGTAGAACAGTGCTATTATTGAATAAAAGGCTCTTTTGTAGGACTTTTGTATAACTATATGGTGGGCCATTTAAATGGATACACGTTAATAAAATGGGAATGGTTGGTGATATTAACTTCCTGTTTGTGGCATATTAGTATATGTGAGGGGGGGGGAACTTTTCAAGATGGGTGGTGAGCATGGCGGCCATTTTGAATCCAACTTTTTTGTTTTTTCAATAAGGAAGAGGGTCATGTGACACAAACTTATTGGAAATTTCACAAGAAAAACAATGATTCACGAGATAAAACAATGGTTTTAACTTAACTTTATTCTTTCGTGAGTTATTTACAAGTTTCTGACCACTTATAAAATGTGTTCAATGTGCTGCCCATTGTGTTGGATTGTCAATGCAACTCTCTTCTCCCACTCTTCACACACTGATAGCAACACTGCAGGAGAAATGCTAGCACAGGCTTCCAGTATCCGTAGTTTCAGGTGCTGCACATCACGTATCTTCACAGCATAGACAATTGCCTTCAGACGACCCCAAAGATAAAAGTCTAAGGGAGTCAGATCGGGGGACCTTGGGGGCCATTCAACTGGCTCACGACGACCAATCCACTTTCCAGGAAACTGTTCATCTAGGAATGCTCGGACCTGACACCCATAATGTGGTGGTGCACCATCTTGCTGGAAAAACTCAGGGAACGTGCCAGCTTCAGTGCATAAAGAGGGAAACACATCATCATGTAGCAATTTCCCATATCCAGTGGCCTTGAGGTTTCCATTGATGAAGAATAGCACCACTATCTTTGTACCCCATATACCACAACATACCATCAATTTTTGTGTTCCAACAGTGTTGGAAGGATCTATCCAATGTGGGTTAGTGTCAGACCAATAGTGGTGGTTTTGTTTGTTAACTTCACCATTCACATAAAAGTTTGCCTCATCACTGAACAAAATCTTCTTGGTAAACTGAGGGTCCTGTTGCAATTTTTGTTTTGCCCATTCTGCAAATTCAGTGCGCCAATCTGGGTCATCCTCGTTGAGATGCTGGAGTTTGTAAGCGTGCCATTTGTGAGTAGCTAAAATCCGCCGAAGGGATGTTCAACTAATGTCACTCTCCAGTGACATGCGACGAGTGCTACGCTGTGGGCACTTGCTGAATGAAGCTAGGACAGCCACTGATGTTTCTTCATTATTGTCAGATTTCATGTGTCCACATTTTGGCAAATCCAACACTGAACCAGTTTCACAAAACTTAGCAAGCAGTTTGCTAACTGTAGCATGGGAGATGGGTGGTCTCGTAGGGTGTCTTGCATTGAAATCTGCTGCAATGACCCAGTTACTACGTTCACCAGACATCAACAAAATTTTTATCCGCTCCTCGACGACATGTCATAAATTACGTTAAAACCAAGCACATCATTGTTTTTCTTGAGAAATTCCCAATAAGTTTGATGTCACATGACCCTCTTCCTATTGAGGAAACAAAAGTTGGATTCAAAATGGCCGCCATGGTCACCACCCATCTTGAAAAGTTCCCCCCCCCCCCACCTCACATATATTAATGTGCCACAAACAGGAAGTTAATATCACCAACCATTCCCATTTTATTAACCTCTTAAGGACCCAGGACGTACTAGTAGGTCCTGGTGTTTCTCCGGTCTCTGCCGCGACTCGGGCAGAGATCGGAAGCAGATGCCTGCTGAAATGCTTCAACAGGCATCCAGGGCAAACGCCGAGGGGGGTCATGTAAGGAAATCGCCCCTGCGATCTGTGGCGATACCGGGCTGATCGGGTCTCTGGGACCCGACCGCCTGGTAATTTTGCATAATCCCGGCTGTCAGACAGCCAGGACCATGCTAAAGTATAGGAGCGAGGTGGCACCACTCCTATACCCTGCGATCCGTCGATTAGTTAACCGACCAATCGCGCGGGGGGGGTTACTTCCTCCAGCCCTGCCCGGCCCCTGGATGTCCGGAGAGGATGGGACCAGAGGACGCGGCGGGGGACGGGGGAGTGCTTGGGACCGGCCCCAGTACTTACCTCGTCCCTAAAGACCCGGATTCCGGCAATGAAGATGGCGGCGGCGGCGACAGGTGAGTGGATCTTCAGCCGCGGTCGGGCCCTTTACAGCAATGCACATCGCCGTAAAGAGGCATGCATTTCTGTAATGGGACCCTGTAAACTACAACTCCCAGCATGCCCAGACAGCCCTTGGTGTCTGGGCATGCTGGGAGTTGCAATTTTTCAACATCTGAAGGTCCACAGTTTGGAGACCACTGTGCCCTTCCAGATGTTGCAAAACTACACATCCTCAGCATGCCCTTACTGTCCAGGCATGCTGGGAGTTGTAGTTCTGTAACATCTGGCCCTTCAAATGTTGCAGAACTACAACTCCCAGCATGCCTGGACAGTTTTGGCATACTGGGAGTTGTAGTTTTGCAACATCTGGAGGGCTACAGCTTGGACACCACTACACAGTGGTCCCCAAACTGTTCTCCTCCAGCTGTTGCTTAGCCACTACTATCAATATGCCCTTCGGCTGCCTGGGCATGTTGGGAGTTGTGGTTTTGCAACAACTGGAGGCACACTGGTTGGGAAACATTGTCTGTTTCCTAACTCAGTGTTCCCCAACCCGTGTGCCTCCAGCTGTTGCAAAACTAACTACCAGCATGCACTGATAGACCGTGCATGCTGGGAGTTCTAGTTTTGCAACAGCTGGAGGTTCCCCCCCTGTGAATGTACAGGGTACATTCACATGGGCAGGGGGCTTACAGTGAGTATCAGTCTGCAAGTTTGCGATGCAGCAAATTTTGCGCCGCAGCTCAAACTCGCAGCGGGAAACTCGCTGTAATCCCCCGCCCGTGTGACTGTACCCTAAAAACACTACACTAACACAAAATAAAATAAGTAAAAAACACTACATATACACATACCCCTACACAGCCCCCCTCCCCAATAAAAATGAAACACATCTGGTACGCCACTGTTTCCAAAATGGAGCCTCCAGCTGTTGCAAAACAACAACTCCCAGTATTACATAGTTACATAGTTAGTACGGTCGAAAAAAGACATATGTCCATCAAGTTCAACCAGGGAATTAAGGGGTAGGGGTGTGGCGCGATATTGGGGAAGGGATGGGATTTTATATTTCTTCATAAGCATTAATGTTATTTTGTTCCATGAATGTATCTAATCCTGTTTTAAAGCTGTTAATTGTTCCTGCTGTGACCAGTTCCTGAGGTAGACCGTTCCATAAATTCATAGTCCTCACGGTAAAGAAGGCGTGTCGCCCCTTGAGACTAAACTTTTACTTCTCCAGAGGGAGGGAGTGCCCCCTCGTCCTTTGGGGGGGTTTAACTTGGAACAGTTTTTCTCCATATTTTTTGTATGGGCCATTAATATACTTATATACTTTTATCATATCCCCCCTTAAACGTCTCTTCTCAAGACTAAACAATTGTAACTCCTTTAATCGCTCCTCATAGCTAAGATGTTCCATGCCTCATATTAGTTTAGTCGCGTGTCTCTGCACCCTTTCCAGCTCCACAGTGTCCCTTTTATGTACAGGTGCCCAAAACTGAACAGCATATTCCAGGTGAGGCCGTACCAATGCTTTATAAAGGGGGAGTATTATTATGTCCCTGTCCCTTGAGTCCATGCCTCTTTTGATACATGACAATATCCTGCCGGCCTTGGAATCGGCAGCCTGACATTGCATGCTATTCTGTAGTCTGTGATCTACAAGTACACCCAGATCCTTCTCTACCAGTGACTCTGCCAGTTTAATCCCCCCTAAGACATACGACGCATGCAGGTTATTAGTACCCAGATGCATAACTTTACATTTATCCACATTGAACCTCATTTGCCAAGTGGATGCCCAGACACTTAGTCTATCCAAGTCATCCTGTAACTTATGCACATCCTCTATAGACTGTACCGTGCTACAAAGCTTGGTGTCATCTGCAAAGATAGAAACAGAGCTGTTAATACCATCCTCTATATCATTGATAGATAAATTAAACAACAGCGGGCCCAGTACTGAACCTTGGGGTACACCACTAATAACCGGGGACCAATCAGAGTACGAATCATTGACCAACACTCTCTGGGTACGATCCATGAGCCAGTGTTCAATCCAGTTACAAACTAAAATTTCCAAACCCAAAGACCTTAACTTACCTGTCAGACGTCTATGAGGGACAGTATCAAACGCTTTAGCAAAATCCAGAAACACTATATCCACAGCCATTCCTCTGTCAAGGCTTCTACTCACCTCTTCATAAAAGCAAATTAGATTGGTTTGACAACTTCTATCCTTAGTAAACCAATGTTGGCTATCACTTATAATACTATTGACTGTCCAAGCATGCTGGGAGTTTTGCAACAGCTGGAGGCACCCTGTTTGGGAATCGCTGGCGTAGAATACCCCTATGTCCACCCCTATGCAAATCCCTAATTCAGGCCTCAAATGCACATGGCGCTCTCACTTCGGAGCCCTGTCGTATTTCAAGGCAACAGTTTAGGGCCACATATGGGGTATCGCCGTACTCGGGAGAAATTGCCTAACAAATATTGGGGGGCTTTTTCTCCTTTAACCCCTTATGAAAAGGGGAAGTTGGGGTCTACACCAGCATGTTATTGTAAAAAAAAAAATTTTTTTACACTAACATGCTGGTGTTGCCCTATACTTTTCATTTTGACAAGAGGTAAAAGGGAAAAGCCCCCAAAATTTGTATTGCAGTTTCTCCCGACTACGGAGATACCCCATATGTAGGCGCAAAGTGCTCTGGGGGCGCACAACAAGGCCCAGAAGGGAGAGTGCACCATGTACATTTGAGGTGATTTGCAAAAAAAAAAGGAAACCCCACATGTGACCCCATTTTGGAAACTACACCCCTCACGGAATGTAATGAGGGGTGCAGTGAGAATTTACACCCCACTGGTGTCTGACAGATCTTTGGAACAGTGGGCTGTGCAAATAAAAAATTTTGTACAGCCCACTGTTCCAAAGATCTGACAGACACCAGTGGGGGTAAATGCTCACTGTACCCCTTGTTACGTTCCTCAAGGGGTCTAGTTTCCAAAATGGTATGCCATGTGGAGGTTATTTTGCTGTCCTGGCACCATAGGGGCTTCCTAAATGCGACATGCCCCCCGAGCAAAATTTGCTCTCAAAAAGCGAAATATGACTCCTTCTCTTCTGAGCATTGTAGTTTGCCCGTAGTGCACTTCAGGTCAACTTATGGGGTACCTCCATACTCAGAAGAGATGGGGTTACAAATTTTGGGGGTATTTTCTGCTATTAACCCTTGCATAAATGTGAAATTTGGGGGGGAAACATTTTAGTGATTTTTTTTTTTACGTATGCAAAAGTCGTGAAACACCTGTGGGGTATTAAGGCTCACTTAATTCCTTGTTACGTTCCTCAAGGGGTCTAGTTTCCAAAATGGTATGCCATGTGTTTTTTTTTTTTTTTGCTGTCCTGGCACCATAGGGGCTTCCTAAATGAGACATGCCCCGAGCAAAATTTGCTCTCAAAAAGCCAAATATGACTCCTTCTCTGAGTATTGTAGTTCGCCCGTAGTGCACTTCAGGTCAACTTATGGGGTACCTCCATACTCAGAAGAGATGGGGTTACAAATTTTGGGGGGTATTTTCTGCTATTAACCGTTGCAAAAATGTGAAATTTGGGGAAAACACATTTTAGTGAATTGTTTTTTATTTTTTTTACATATGCAAAAGTAGTGAAACACCTGTGGGGTATTAAGGCTCACTTAATTCCTTGTTACGTTCCTCAAGGCGTCTAGTTTTCAAAATGGTATGCCATGTGTTATTTTTTTGCTGTTCTGGCACCATAGGGGCTTCCTAAATGCAACATGCCCCCCAAAAACCATTTCTAAAAAACGTACTCTCCAAAATCCCCTTGTTGCTCCTTCGCTTCTGAGCCCTCTACTGCGCCCGCCGAACACTTTACATAGACATATGAGGTATGTGCTTACTCGAGAGAAATTGGGCTACAAATACAAGTATACATTTTCTCCTTTTACCCCTTGTAAAAATTCAAAAATTGGGTCTACAAGAAAATGCGAGTGTAAAAAATTAAGATTTTGAATTTTCTCCTTCACTTTGCTATTCCTGTGAAACACCTAAAGGGTTAAAATGCTGACTGAATGTCATTATGAATACTTTGGGGGGTGCAGTTTCATAATGGGGTCTTTTGTGGGGTATTTCTAATATTAAGACCCTTCAAATCCACTTCAAACCTGAACTGGTCCCTTAAAAATAGTGAGTTTGAAAATTTCGTGAAAAATTGAAAAATTGCTGCTGAACTTTGAAGCCCTCTGGTGTCTTCCAAAAGTAAAAACACGTCAATACGTCAATTTTATTTATGCAAACATAAAAGTAGACATATTGTATATGTGAATAAAATAAAAAAAATATTTGGATTATCCATTTTCCTTACAAGCAGAGAGCTTCAAAGTTAGAAAAATGCTAAATTTTCAAATTTTTCATCAAATTTGGGGATTTTTCACCAAGAAAGAATACAAGTTACCACAAAATGTTACCACTATGTTAAAGTAGAATATGTCACGAAAAAACTCTCGGAATCAGAATGATAACTAAAAGCATTCCAGAGTTATTAATGTTTAAAGTGACAGTGGTCAGATGTTCAAAAAATGGCCGGGTCCTAAGGTGTAAAATGGCTGGGTCCTTAAGGGGTTAAGGTGTATCCATATAAATGGCCCAGCTTGTATTTTAGTTGATGTGGAATGCATTGGTTGTCTGCCATCTTGATTTATATTTGCCCAATGGTTATCTAATGCAGTCTAAATGTCCCAAATGCCTCTGGCATTGCACATCGCAGTGACAGATGCAGTGAAGAAAATAATTTTATCCCCTACTGATTTTGTACGTTTGCCCACTGACTAAGAAATTATCACTTTATAATTTTAATCTTAGGTTTATTTGAACAGGGAGACAAAACATCCAGTAAACGCATTTCAAATAATTTATGAATTGATTTGTAATTTACTCGTTCAGCAAGATTGATGGCTTTCAGGTGTCTTTTATACAGGTAATAAACTTAGATTAGGAGCACTCCCTAACCTAGAAGGTAGCTAGGACCCCCTGTAAGTAGTTTGCCCCTGTGCATAACACCCCCTGAAGGTAATTTGCCCCCTAAAAAGCAGGACCCCCTAAATGTAGTTTGCCCCCAAAAGGTAGGACCTCCATAAAGGTAGTTTGTCCCCTTTAAAGTAGGACCCCACTGCCAATATACAAACAAAAAAAGTACCTTCTCTCAGTTCCCCTGCAGCACTGCTACCAATTCTAAGATGCAGCCAACTCTGTCCTTCTGTCGCTGAAGGTCTGTAGCATCTCTTACATACATTATAATGCTCATTCTGTGCGTCACTGAGGAAGCGTTTCTGGCCTCTTGTGTCTGTAGGCATAATGAAGCCTAGCAGACATCAAAGCCTAGGACTTGATAGCACTGCCACAGGCATCCTAGCATGTAGTGTAAGGAATGCTACAGCACTCTTGGTGGTTTCTCATTGCACCACAGTTGGGAATAACTAGTCAAGCTTTAAAATAGTTTTTTTTTTTTGTTTTTTTTGCCATAACAATTTGGTTATGCTTTAGAATCTGCAGTTAGAGATTTTAAATACATATGCCCCAATTTACTAATACAGTAGTAGCGAATGTTTTTTTATTCCTCGGCAGAGTCTCTTAAATATACCGGTCATTTATGACACTGTAAAACCATAGAGAATAAGTGAGTTCTTGCTTGTATAAAAAACATACATTCATTGTACTCTTGACATTGTGGCAGACATAAAACAAGACCTTTTCATGTAATGATAGTTCTTAGCATACAGTAGATACAGTAGGAAGTTTATGTAGGCATGCCCTTAGACTTGTCTCACCTGCTGGGGTTTCTGTGTTGGATCCTTCTTGGGATGTCCTAAGATGGCTTCCTCTGTTATCATCCTCTTAGCTGTCATCTTTCATCAGGCTGGCTTGGTCTGGTCTGGCTTGGCCCCTCCTTCCTTCCTCCTTGGTTAGCTTGGCTTAGCTTCTTCCTTCATTGGCTTAGCTTCCTTCATTAGCTTTGAAGCCCCCAACCATATATACCATAACTATGGGTGTGTTAACTATGATTGAAGTGTGTCCTTTTATATATATGTGGGTGTGTTTCTCCTAAGTAATCCTGTGTCTACTATCCATAAATATACCTATATAGTATATATCTCCTCCTAGTGGGTTGGCTGAATGTATAGATATCTCATGGGTGTATACATTATGTCATGGTTACCTTGTTATCTGATTGGATACTACTTACATTACATATATGGTACTTCAACGTGACTATTCCCCTGCTACAAATATACTGAAATAGTGTGTCATGAAATACTTCTTGGCTTAGCAATTCTATCTATATAAGATTCAGCTAGCTCAATTTAGCTTGTTCCAAAGGTCATTTCAGCCATTTTGTATACCCTTGTACAATTACCTTGATCCACAGGTTACAATGATATTGTTAAAAAAAATCTCATAATATTTTACAGTCTCATAAGACA
Source organism: Hyla sarda (assembly GCF_029499605.1). Taxonomy (NCBI): domain Eukaryota; kingdom Metazoa; phylum Chordata; class Amphibia; order Anura; family Hylidae; genus Hyla; species Hyla sarda. The sequence goes on along the minus strand of NC_079190.1, from coordinate 302,881,425 downwards.
ATGTATTTGCACCCTCTGAATAGGAGACACTCCCAATAGCGGACGGGAACACACCCAATAGGGGACAAAACACTCTTAATGGTGGACAACCAGGCTTATGTGCCTACTTTGTACACAGGACCGCCATCAGGGGGTACAGCCAATACCCCCTGCAGCAGCCCCAGCACAGAAGAAGACCGCTGTTTAAACAGTGCTCTCCTGCTTCTGTACGTCCGCCGGCCACATCATTCGCAACCTTCCGATCCCACTGTGCCAAATCATCCCCCCCCCCCTTTATTACTCCCTGTGCCACATCCTTTCCCCTTGATTCCTCCCTGTGCTATTTCATTCCCCCTTTATTACACTGTGTAAATTCATCACCCCCTTTTTACCACCCCTTGTGCCATTTCTTTCCCCCTTTAACACACCTGTGCAATTTCATCCCAGAGTGCCACTTTATTTCCCCTGTACCAATTTATCCTCTTCCCAGTTGTTGTTCTTACCTGGCCAGCTGGCTCAGGTGCAAGGGCTCTCAGCGGTTTGAGGTTCTTCTGATGCTCTTTGTTCTGCACGCACGTAGAGGCTGAGTAGCATCGGCTGCGGGCACTGATGAGTGACACTCCTGACTTCACTCATCAGTGCCTGCAGCCGCCACTACTGTTCTCAGTAAGTGCAGCGCACAGGATATCAGGAGAACATCAAAGAGCCCCTTTACCTGAGCCTGCTGGCCTCCTAAGAAGAAGTAGGTGCTGACTTCCACAGAGTGGTGGGTGAATTGTGGCGCTGACCAGGAAAGGACACGTCCAGTGTGTAGAAAGGATTTATTCAAGTGCAACACGTTTCACCGAGCTTGCACAACTTCCTCAGGCATGAGGAAGCTGCGCAAGTGCTGTGACACGCGTTGCATTTGAATAAATCCTTTCTACTCACTGGATGTGTCCTTTCCTGGTCAGCGCCACAATTCACCCACTGCTCTGTGGAAGTCAGCACCTACTTTATCTCACAAGGTCTGGGAGGCTGCAGACCAGGTCCATTTACTCACCCATGCTGACCATTGTTGTGTGTGTGAGTTTACACAACCGCCTCTGGAAATAGTTTTCACATCAGTTTGAATCTTACAGAGACTATTTCACGCTATGGAGCGCTCTTCTATCTTGTTTTGGCCTCCTAAGAAGAATAGGGGGAGGAGGGAAAGGGAAGAGTGATGTGGCAGAAGGGGTTGGGGGATGATTTGGCACAGGGGTAATAAAGTGGCACAGTGGGATAAAGGTGGAATGAACTGGCACAGGGGGTGGTACAGAGGGGTTGATGAATTTGCACAAGGGTTAAAGCTGGAATGAATTGGCACAGGGGTTAATAAAGGATGGGGGGGTGATTTGGCACAGGGGGAATAAAGTGGCACAGTGTATAAAGGGAGAATGAAATGGCACAGGGGGTTCAAGGGGGGGAGGAATAAAGTGGCATTGGAGTGATCAATAGGGGGGATGAAATGGTACAGAGAGTGATTAAACGGAACTGCTAGATTCTACTGTAATATATTTTTATCATGTTTTATAAGTAATCACACTCCGGAGTAAGTACAGTACAGTATTCGATCATTTAGAAAAAAATTTGGGCCTTTTTTCCCAATAGGGCACATTTCTCTATAGCAGACACATTTTTTCCCCGTGAGTCCTCCATTATTGGGAGATTTTACTGTACTATCTAAATTCTTAGCAAATATTGTCTAATTTTAATTTTAGTGAAAACTAAAACATACCAGATTCATGACTGTGGTTGAGTCTGTCTGATAAATATGGAGCATATTTAAATTTGTATAGTCTACGGCTTAAAGGGGTACTACCGTGCTGACAACTTATCCCCCATCTAAAAGATAGGGGATAAGTTGCCTGATCGTGAGGGGTCCCGTCGCTGGGGACCCCCGCGATCTCGCACCCAGCACCCCGCTCTCATCAGGCCCTGGAGCGAACATCCGCTCCGGGTCTGATGACGTCACAGCTCCGACCCCTCAATGCAAGCCTATGGCAGGGGGCGAGACTGCTATCTCGCCCCCTGCCATAGACTTACATTGAGGGGCGGAGCGTGACATCACATGGGGGCGGAACCGTGACATCACGATACTCCGGCCCCGTGATCGTCAGTCATCAGACCCAGAGCGATGTTCGCTCCGGGGCCTGATGAGAGCGGGGGATAAGTTGTCAGCACGGTAGTACCCCTTTAACTTATATCAGTTCCATCAGGATGGTGTTATTTGGGGCAAAAACGGACCAAAACTGATACATAAATGCATCAGTTGACTAAGCTTTTTCATAGTTTTTTTTAGTAGAAAGTTTCAACCAACTATTAGTTGCCATACTTACCTTGTAAAAGGAGGCACAAAAGTGTCTAAAACTCATAATAAATGTGGTGCAAGTTATGTAAGCCAGTGTATTGGAAAAAAATAGCAAGTCTTCCCCAGTTATAATTAGCAGTGATATGCCATAGTATATACGATAAATGTCTAAATTGTGTTTGACAGTCCTTCCTGTGTTTGCCAATTCACCACTGCCACACACTTAAAGGGGTACTCCCCTAGACATCTTTTCTCCTTTCCAAAGAATATGGGATACGATGTCTGATCACAGGGGTCCCGCCTGCTATCTCCCTGCAGCACAGAACGCTGGCTGTGGCACTGGAGGCTCGTGACGTAACAGCCATGCCCCTTGTGATGTCATGGTCACGCCCACTCAATTCAAGTATATGGGAGGGGGTGTGGTGGCCGCCACGCCCCTCCCATAGACTTTAGGGGGCGTGGTCATGATGTCACAAGAGGCGTGGCCGTGATGTCACGGAATAAGATGTATAAGGGCGGAGTACCCCTTTAATTCAGCTTTTTAGAAATTCTGAATCTCACATAACAGTAGCAGGTGGGAAGCGGTAAACAGTATTCATTAGACTACCCCTCCATCCCCCTTCCCCCATCTGGAAATAAAGTATAGTATAAATGTATAGTATCTGTGTTTCTTAGACAAGATTTATTGGCTTCTGAAAAATGTTTACTCAATTCATCCATAACTCTTTTGTGGATCTGGCGAATAATCTTTTAATTTGTCACAGGGTTTCTTTCGGCGGACCTTGCGAATGAGGCTTCAATATGAACACTGTGATCGCAACTGCAAGATACAGAAGAAAAACAGGAATAAATGTCAATATTGTCGCTTTAATAAGTGTCTGAGCCTGGGAATGTCCCACAATGGTAAGCAGCAATAACTTTCTTAGTAATTTGCCTTATGGTCAATATAAAAAACAAAAAAGGCTATAGTAAAAGTCCGTGACCAAATCCCAAATCAATCTGTTGTTGCTGCTAAAGGGAGGCATAGCATTGCCACTAAGTACATTTTCACACAATGGAATTTTAGAGTGAAATCCGGCAAAAAAAATTTTTGAGCACAAATTCTGTTGCATCAGAATCCTATTGCTTTTAATGGAATTCTGCTTTAACATGCACACGGTGGAAGTAACTTATTTTCTACTTAATTGTTCTAACATCCTCTAGCTCCACTATCAAAAAGTCAAGATCTAGATTAATGTGGAGTGTATTATTTCAATCCACAAAGGTTTAACACTTGGGCCATTCTATATCATATAAATGATCACTGCTCCTATATGACCACATCTCAGCCAGGAGGAGGAAGTTCTTAACCTATATTTCCTAATATTGCTGGGAGTATATCTCTGGACTATCTTTAATTAGTCTGTGATTCTCATTGACCGATGTACTAAGTGGACTGTTCAAGATAGACTGTTCAAGACTCTTCCTTCCTGCAATTTACCTAATTCTTTTTCCCTACTTGTGTGCTATTATGCGGTTAATTTAATTTATACAAAATAAAATAAGAGGCTTTTCCTCCCTTCTCTTAACCCCCTTTTTTACAATTTTGACCACTGTCACTTTATGCATTAATAAATCTGGGATGCTTTTATCGATTATTCTGATTCAGAGATAGTTTTTTTCGTGACATTCTAACACAGTGGCAAATTTTTGTCAATAATTGCACACTTTCTTGGTGAAAAATCCCCAAATTTCATGAAAATTTTGCATTTTTCTTACTTTGAAACTCTCTGCTTGTAAGGAAAATGGATATTCCAAAGAAATTATATATTGATTCACATATACAATATGTCTACTTTATATTTGCATCATAAAGTTTACATGTTTTTACTTTTGGAAGACATCAGAGGGCTTCAAAGTTCAGCAGAAATTTTCCAATTTTTCACAAAATTTTCAAAATCTGAATTTTGCAGGGACCAGTTCAGTTTTGAAAGTGGATTTGAGGGGCCTTCATATTAGAAATACCCCATAAATGACCCCATTATAAAAACTGCACCCCTCAAAGTATTCAAAATGACATTCAGAAAGTGTTTTTAATCCCTTTAAGTGTTTCATAGGATTAGCAGCAAGGTGAAGGAGAAAATTCAAAATCTTCATTTTTTTACAATCTAATGTTCTTGTAGACCCATTTTTTTTTAATTTTACAAGGGATTAAAGGAGAAAAAGCCCCCCAAAATTTGTAACCCAATTTCTCTCGAGTAAGGAAATACCTCATATGTGGATGTCTGCTCTGGGAGCACTACAAGGCTCAGAAGGGAAGGAGTGGCAATGGGATTTTGGAGAGTAAGTTCTTTTCTGAAATGGTTTTTGGGGGGCATGTCTCATTTAGGAAGCCCCTATGGTACCAGAACAGCAAAAAAAACAAAAAAAAATGGCATACTATTTTGGAAACTACACCCCTCAAGGAATGTAACAAGGGGTCCAGTGAGCCTTAACACCCCACAGGTGTTTGACGACTTTTCGTTAAATTTGGATGTGTAAATGAATTTTTCACTAAAATGCTGGTTTTACCCCAAATTTTACAATTTTACAAGGGGTTATAGGAGAAAATGCCCCCCAAAGTTTGTAACCCCATCTCTTCTGAGTATGGAAATACTCCATATGTGGATGTTAAGTGCTCTGAGGGCAAACTACAATGCTCAGAAGAGAAGGAGAGCCATTGGGCTTTTGGAGAGAGAATGTGTCCGAAATTGAAGGCCATGTGTGTTTACAAAGCCCCCATAGTGCCAGAACAATGGACCCCCCACATGTGACCCCATTTTGGAAACTACACCCCTCACGTAATGTAATAAGGGGTACAGTGAGCATTTACACCCCACTGGCGTTTGACAGATCTTTGGAACAGTGGGCTGTGCAAATGAAAAAGAAAATTTTTCATTTTCACGGACCCCTGTTCCAAAAATCTGTCAGACACCTGACAAATTTGGGGTGTTAAGGCTCACTATACCCCTTGTTACATTCGGTGAGGGGTGTAGTTTCCAAAATGTGGCCACATGTGGGTATTTATTGTTTTGCGTTTGTCAGAACCGCTATAAAATCAGCCATCCCTGTGGAAATCACCAATTTAGACCTCAAATGTACATAGTGCGCTCTCACTCCTGAGCCTTGTTGTGCGTCCGCAGAGCATTTACGCCCACATATGGGGTATCTCCGTATTCAGGAGAAATTGCGTTACAAATTTTGGGGGTCTTTTTTTTTTCCTTTTACCACTTTTGAAAATTAAAAAAGTATGGGGCAACACCAGCATGCTAGTGTAAAAATAAATTTTTTTTTTACACTTATATGCTGGTGTAGACCCCCATGTTGCCCTAAACTGTTTCCTTGAAATACGACAGGGCTCCAAAGCAAGAGAGCGCCATGCGCATTTGAGGCCTAAATTGGGGATTTGAATCCGCCAATAAAATACCCTACGGCAGTGTTTCCCAAACAGGGTGTCTCCAGCTGTTGCAAAACTTCCAGCCTGCCTGGATGGTCAGTGACTGTATGGCAATACTGGGAGTTGCTGTTTTTCAACAGCTGGAGGCTCTGTTTTGGAAACAGTGCCGTACAAGATGTTTTTTTTTAATTTTTTTATTGGGGGTGGGGGGGGGGGGGGGACTGTGTAGGGGTATATGTAGTGTTTTACTTTTTATTTTGTGTAGGTGTAGTGTTTTTAGGGTACATTCACACGGGCGGAGGTTTACAGTGAGTTTGAGCTGGGAGTTTGAGCTGCGGCGGAAAATTTGCTGCATCTCAAACTTGCAGCAGAAAACTTGCTCTAAACCTGCCCGTGTGAATGGACCCTGTACATTCACATGGGGGGGGGGGGGGGCGCAAACCTCCAGCTGTTGTAAAACTACAACTCCCAGCATGCACTGACAGACCATACATGCTGGGAGTTGTAGTTATGCAACAGCTGGAGGCACATTGGTTGCGAAACACAGTTTACTTAACTCAGTGTTTTGCTACCAGTGTGCCTGTAGCTGTTGCAAAACTAGAACTCCCAGCATGTACAGTCTCTCAGTGCATGCTGGGAGTTGTATTTTTGCCACAGCTGGAGGCACACTGGTTGTGAAACTGTGAAACAGAGTTTGTATCCTAACTCACTACCAATGTGTCTCCAGCTGTTGCAAAACTGCAACAATCAGCATGCATTGACAGTCGAAAGGCATGCTGAGAGTTGTAGCTTTGCAACAGTTGGAGGCACACTGATACAACTCCCAGCATGCCCTTTGGTAGTCTGTGCATGTTGGGAGTTGTAGTTATGCAACAGCTGGATTCACACTCTTTCATAGAAAAAATGTGCCTCCAGCTGTTACATAACTACAACCCCCAGCATGCACAGACTACCAAAGGGCATGCTGGGAGTTGTACTTGGAACGCCAGCTGTTGCAAAACTACAACTCCCAGCATGCCCTTTGGCTTTGCATGCTGAGAGTTGTTGCTAAGCAACAGCAGGTGAACAAACCTCACCTCCTGCTGTATCCTGCCGACAGGACAGCCGCCACTGCTGCCACCGATCCTGCTGCTCCTGTCACTGCCACCGCACCAGAGGGACCCCCGCCGGACCAGGGACAGGTAAGAGACCACCACCGACCCTGATCGCTGCTATGATCGCCGTCCCGATCACAGCCCAGCAGGGTCGTGATTGATCGGTCATTCCCACCGATCAATCACGTGATCGTGAAGCGGCACCCGTGCCACCTCACTCCTGCTGGCTAAAGGTGAATGGGGCTGTCTCGGACACCAGAGACCCGATTGACCCGGAATAGCTGCAAATCGCCGGTCTCAGGACCCCCATGGGCAATATGCCGGGATGGCTGCTGATAGATAACAGCAGTCATTCCATTTCGATCACCGGGTCCGCAGACGCGGTGATCCAATAAAGCTGCGTCGTAAATAGCGCTGTGCGCTAAGTACTTCATTTACGGCGCATGTCCTTTAGGGGTTAATAGTGCTTTGAAAATAAAATGTGAGAAAACTTCAAATCTTACAATATCTCCAGTACCCATATTTGCATGTTTTATCTGAAAGTATTGTAATCCATGACCCTATCCAAAATATTTATAAATCCCCAATCTAAATTCCTTGATAAAAACGGAAACCATCTCTGAACTAAATCACCCGTGATAAAGTGTAATTGGGTAGCTAAAAAATATATTCTAAAGTTTGGGATAGAAAACCCTCCCTTTCTCTTTGGTAGCATCAAATATTGAAGTTTCATTCAAACTCTGTTCCTCCCTCATATGAATTAATTTATAATTTTATCAATTTTCCTAAATCAAATTTCTTTGATAAATATAAGAGACATATTGATAACAAAGGATCTAGGGTAGAACAATCATCTTCAAAGCTATAAAATCAGTCAGTCAGTCATTGATAATGGGAGCGTGAGCCAGACTGTAACTTTCTTTTTCCAGCTTATTTAGTACTACAGTTGGGCAAAAAAGTATTTAGTCAGCCACCAATTGTGCAAGCTTTCCCACTTAAAAAGATGAGAGAGGCCTGTAATTTTCATCATAGGTATAACTCAACTATGAGAGACCTAATGAGAAAAGAAATTAATAAAATCACATTGTCTGATTTTTAAAGAATTTATTTGCAAATTATGGTGGAAAATAAGTATTTGGTCACCTACAAACAAGCAAGCAAGATTTCTGGCTCTCACAGACCTGTAACTTCTTCTTTAGTCTCCTCTGTCCTCCACTCGTTACCTGTATTAATGGCACCTGTTTGAACTTGCTATCAGTCAGGGGCGTAGCTAGAAACCCCAGGGCCCCGGTGCGAAAAATTGCCCTGGGCCCCTCCTACCGCCTGACTACCCGCTTCCCCAATCCTGGACGACACCTTACTCAGCCGCACAAAGATATCAGTGACTACAGCACTGATGGGACACAGTCAGAATACACAACGATATAAGTGACTAACAGGCAGGGCCGGACAGACAAAACAGACATTTAAGAATAAGCAGCCCATTTGTCTGGAGGGGGTCCAACTGCTGGGACCCCCACCAATCACCTTGGTTCATGTTGCACCAGTTGTTGTAAAGCTATAACTCCCATCATGTCTGGAGAACCTCAGGCATTATAGGAGTTGTATTTTGCAACAGATGGAGAGCCACAGATTAGGGTACAGCATCACCCGTCATTACTGAGGAAGTTACAAGTGACTCCAGCTGATGGGACAGTCAGGAGAATACACAATGATATCACTGACCTGAGTGACGTCTTCTCTGTTGTCTTTTATTTTCTTCCTCATCTGGTCCAGACATCAGGACTTCTTCCAGTTCCATCTTCTCTGCAGAGTTTCACGCCCGGACACCATTGGCTCCTCACTTTGTCAATAGATCTGTATGAAGACAATCATTATAATTCTGCTAAATACTGTACCCCCTGAATATAATACTGCCACCCACTGTATCCCCTGAATATAAAACTACCATCCACTGTACCTCCTGCATATAATACTGCCATCTACTGTTCCCCTGAATATAATACTGCCACACACTGTACCCCTGAATATAATATTGCCACACACTGTATCCCCTGAATATAATACTGTCATCTAAAGTACCCCGTGAATATAATACTGCCACACACCGTACCCTTGAATATAATACTGCCACACACTGTGCCCCCTGATTATAATACTGCCACCTACTGTACCCCCTGAATATAATACTGCCACACATTGTACCCCCTGAATATAATACTGCCACACACACTGTATCCCTTGAATATAATACTGCCAAATACTGTATCCCCTGAATATAAAACTATAATCCGCTGTACCTCCTGCATATAATACTGCCACCTACTGTACCCTGAATATAATACTGCCACCTACTGTACCCCTGAATATAATACTGCCACCTACTCTACCCCCTGAATATAATACTGCCACCGACTGTACCCCTAAATATAATACTGCCATGTACTGTACCCCCTGAATATAATACTTCCACACTGTAACCCCTGAATATAATACTGCCTCATACTGTACCCCCTAAATATAATACTGCCTCCTACTGTACCCCTGAATATAATACTTCCACACACTGTATCTCCTGAATACTGCCACATACAGTACACACATCATTCATTCATTCATATTGTACATACACACACACAATACATACACACACATCATACATACACATCATACATACACCCGCCGCCTCCAGATCCCCCCCACAGAATACATCTCCACACATCATACATACATCTTGTTTACACACATCTATCATTCATACATCATACATACAGTACATGCACACACATCATTCATACATACAGTACATACACACATCATACATGCACACACATCAGCAAAATCTGCTGAAGCAAATATGCAGCAAAAATATGCACACGTGAACGCACCCTTAGGGTAGGGTGACATGTAACAGATCAATGGTGTATGTTACTCTGCTGATCCATCAATGACCTGACCCTATAGTGTGCCTCCAGCTGTTTTTCCCCCATGTCCTGCTTGCAGCAGCAATCTGGCGCTACACGATGTCTCAGAGTACACTGCATGTGCCCACGGTGATTCGCAGGTCCCTGTGTGGCTGCTTGTTAGTGGCAGATTGCTGTTGTGAGCAGCACACGGGGGGAAACAGCAGGAGGCACTCTAGAGTCAAGTCATCGGCGGATCCGCAGACATGTAACCCTACTCTAATGTTAATCTGTACAGGATGATTTATGATAAGAGATGTTTCCACAATATATAATTTTTTTTCTCTAACTTAAAGGAGCACTCCAGGATGCAAACATTTTCATTCAGACAGCCGGCAGTAAAATTATAAATATATGTACGCACCAGGGGAGCGGCCTCCGCCGCAATCCTTTTCCTGGTTGCCGGTGGTTGGTGAGGCATACTGACAATCACTGGCCGCAGCAAAGTCCTGTCTTGGCCGGCGATAGGCTGAGCAGCAGTGTGACTCAACGGCAATCGCCGGCCAAGACAGGACTTTGCTGCGGCCAGTGATTGTCAGTATGCCTCACCAACCACCGGCAACCAGGAAAACTATCGCTGCGGAGGCCGCTCCCCTGGAGGCACCAGGGGAGTGACCTCAGGTATGTATATTTATTATTTTACTGCCGGCAGTCTGAATGAAAATTTTTGCATCCTGGAGTACTCCTTTAAGATATTTACTGTAAGCCAGAGTTTTTCTAACCATGGAACCTCCAGCTGTTGCAAAACTACAACTCCCAGCATGCCCAGACAGCCTTACAACAGCTGGAGGCACCATGGTTGGAAAACACTGGCTTCTGAGGTCAGAGGATGTCACTATGCGCAACTACTATGAAGTGAGCGCAGGAGTTCCTGCGCTAACTTCATAACCATGCTGTAAATGTACGGCACTTCATGCCCCTTTTGTAACTCCTCGTCCTCCTCCATGCTCCTTTTTTCCACCCCCCTGTCCTCCTCCATGCTCCTTTTTTCCACCCCCCTGTCCTCCTTCCTGCTCCATTTTCCAACCCCCCCTGTCCTCCTCCATGCTCCTTTTCCAACCCCCCCCCCTGTCCTCCTCCATGCTCCTTTTCCAACACCCTCCCCTTCTCCATGCTCCTTTTTCATGGGGGTATTGGAAAAGGAGGTCAGAGGGGAGCTTATTCATGCCCCTTCCCCCCCCCCCCTGTCCTGCTCCTTGTTCCTTTTCCAACCTCCCCCCATCTGTCCTCCATGTTCCTTCCCCCCCCCCCCCCCCCCTCTGTCATACTCCATGCCAGTGTTTCCCAAACAGGGTTTCTCAAGCTGTGGCCAAACTACAACTCCCAGCATGCCCAGACAGCCTTTGGCTGTCCAGGCACGCTGGGAGTTGTAGTTTGGCCAAAGCTGGAGGCACCATGTTTGGTAAACACTGCTCCATGCTCTTCTAGCCAGCAAACCCTTCCCCGCCACTCTCACCTCTGACCCTCCGTCATTCTTTACCAGCCTCGTCCACCTCCTCACCTTGCGGGAAGGATGCACCATCTCTAGGTGGCGGCGGGATGTCCTCGTCCCCCTGCACAGCTGGGGAAGGGACCGTGACGTCAGGTACGTGCTTCCGACGTCTGTTGCTCTTAAAGGGGCATTGTCCCTTCCCCCAGCCGACGTTACTTGGGGCCGGACTAAATGAGGCTCCCCTTCAGCGCCACCAGAGAAGGAGGTCTCCCGGAAAGCAGAACTGCCAGGGAAGTTTATTTTTTTTGTAAATATGGCAACGGGGGCCCTGTGGGCCCCCTGGCTTAGGGGCCCGGTCGCCATGGAGACCGTTGCTACCTCTATAGCTACGCCACTGTTATCAGTATAAAAGACACCTGTCCACAACCTCAAACAGTCACACTCCAAACTCCACTATGGCCAAGACCAAAGAGCTTTCGAAGGACACCAGAAACAAAATTGTAGACCTGCACCAGGCTGGGAAGACTGAATCTCCAATATTCAAGCAGCTTGGTGTGAAGAAATCAACTGTGGGAGCAACTTTAGAAAATGGAAGACATACAAGACCTCTGATATTCTTCCTCGATCTAGGGCTCCACACCCCGTGGTGTCAAAATGATCACATGGTGAGCTAAAATCCCAGAACCACATGGGGGGACCTAGTGAATGGCCTGCAGAGAGCTGGGACCAAAGTAACAAAGGCTACCATCAGTAACACACTATGCTGCCAGGGAGTGAAATCATGCAGTGCCAGACGTGTCCCCCTGCTTAAGCCAGTACATGTCTGGGCCCATCTGAAGTTTGCTAGAGAACATTTGGATGATCCAGAAGAGGATTGGGAGAATATCAGATGAAACAAAAGTAGAACTTTTTGGTGAAAACTCAACACGTCATGTTTGGAGGAGAAAGAACGCTGAGTTGCATCCAAAGAACACCATACCTACTGTGAAGCATGGGGGTGGAAACATCATGCTTTGGGGCTGTTTTTCTGCCAAGGGACCAGGACGACTGATCTGTGTAAAGGAAAGAATGAATGGGGCCATGTATCGTGAGATTTTGAGTGAAAACTTCCTTCCATCAGCAAGGGCATTGAAGATGAAACGTGGTTGGGTCTTTTAGCATGACAATGATCCCAAACACACCACCCAGGCAACGGAGTGGCTTCATAAGAAGCATTTCAATGTCCTGGAGTGGCCTAGCCAGTCTCCAGATTTCAACCCTATAGAAAAACTTTGGAGGGAGTTTAAAGTCTGTGTTGCCCAGCGACAGCCCCAAAACGTCAGTGCTCTAGAGGAGATCTGCATGGAGGAATGAGCCAAAATACCAGCAACAGTGTGTGAAATCCTTTGAAGACTAACAGAAATGTTTTACCTCATTGCCAACAAAGGGTATATAACAAAGTATTGAGATGAACTTTTGTTAGTGACCAAATACTTATTTTCCACCATAATTTGGTAATAAATTCCTAAAAAAAAAAAAAAAAAAAAAAATCAGACTGATTTTATGGATTTTTTTTTTCTCATTGTGTCTCTCATAGCTGAGGTATACCTATGATGAAAATTACAGACCTCTCATGTTTTTAGTTGGAGAACCTGCACGATTGGTGGCTGACTAAATACTTTTTTGCCCCACTCTAGGTTCAAGTTCAAGCTGAGGTAGTCATATTTGTGGAGAGATCTTAAAGGGGTTGCCCAGTATTACAAAAAGGCTGCTTCTTTTTTTGCAAAAAACAGCACCACTCCTGTCCGCAGGTTGTGTGTGATATTGCAACTCAGCTCCATTAAAGTTAATGGGACTTAACTGCAGTACTACACACAACCTGTGGATAGGAGTGGTGCTGTATTTGCAATAAAAGGAGCAGCATTTCTTTAATACTGGATAACCCCTTTTATTCTAAGTTCTCTGTGTGGTCCAATATTGTATGGGTTATTTAGTTTAAAAGCAAAAAAAAAAAAAAAAAGTCTGCATGTTCTATTTTCATTGCGGGCAATGGGAAAAAGCATTTAAAAGGTACTCTAGGTGTTTCTGCATGCTGCACCTGCCCAAAAAGTGCCTGGTCCACTCAAACGGTCAGGAACAGACTCCATGAGCATGGTATGAGGGCCCGACATCCACAGGTGGGGGTTTTGCTTACAGCCCAACACTGTGCAGGACGTTAGGCATTTTCCAGAGAACACCAAGATTTGCAAATTCGCCACTGGTGCCCTGTGATCTTTACTGATGAAAGCAGGTTCACACTGAGCACGTGATCGATGTGAGAGTCTGGAGATGCCATGGAGAACGTTCTGCTGCCTGCAAAATCCTCCAGCATGACTGGTTTGGCAGTGGGTCAGTGTGCGGTGGCATTTCTTTGGGGAGCCGCACAGCCCTCCATGTGCTTGCCAGAGGTAGCCTGACTGCCATTAGGTACCGAGATGAGATTCTCAGACCCCTTGTGAGACCATATGCTGGTGCAGTTGGCCCTGGGTTTCTCCTAATTCAAGACAATGCTAGACCTCATGTGGCTGGAGTATGTCAGCAGTTCCTGCAAGAGGAAGGCATTGATGCTATGGACTGGCCTGCCTGTTCCCCGGACCTGAATCCGATTGAGCACATCTGGGACATTATGTCTCGCTCCATCCACCAACACAGACCACAGACTGTCCAGGAGTTGGCGGATGCTTTAGTCCAGGTCTGGGAGGATATCTCTCAGGGGACCTTCTGCCACCTCAACAGGAGCATGCCCAGGTGTTGTAGGGAGCTCATACGGGCACGTGGAGGCCACACACACTACTGAGCCTCATTTTGACTTGTTCTAAGGACATTACATCAAAGTTGGATCAGCCTGTAGTGTGGTTTTCCACTTTGATTTTGACTCCATATCCAGACCTCTATGGGTTCATAAATTTGATTTCCATTGCTAATTTTTGTGTGATTTTGTTGTCAGCACATTCAACTATGTAAAGACACAAGTATTTCATACGATTAGGTCATTGATTCAGATCTAGGATGTGTTATCTTAGTTTTCCCTTTATTTTTTTGAGCAGTGTATATATTTGTTTTTAACCATTCACTATACATGTGGGGTTTTTGGGAGGTTTTTCCCTTCTTTTCACAGGCTGCTTTGCTATACTGCTTTATATAAGTAACTTGCCTATCACAGAGTGACGTACACCTGACCGGAAGAAGCATCATCTGACGCAAAACTAGTCTCAGTGGTATTCCTCCAGCTGAGGAGAGCAGCGTCTCTCCCCTCCCCGCTCCATGGATCACTTCCATCTCCATTGATTAATACTCCACGAAATAATGTAGAGGTCCTCCGCTTGACATACGTGTGAGTGCAGCACACACTTTTTCCTTCTTCTATTGCAATTTACATATTCATAGTCTGTGACTCCACTTCACTAGGATATAGGGGGGAGGTACACTGTCTACTCAATTTACATATTCATTGTCTGTGACTACACTTCACAAGTATGTGGAGTCACAGACAATGAACATGTTAATTGATTGGGCGCAGCCCCGCCCCTGTCCAAGATTTACGGAATTCAGCAGAGGATCTTCTGGGGGGCATGTCTCAGGACCTACTGGACATATTTAAGTAAGTGACCCCTCGTTGGACCCAGTGTATTGAGTTTAGTTGGGTGAATAGACTGGCAGTTTTCCTTTAACCCCTTAAGGACCACGGGTTTTTCCGTTTTTGCACCTCACCTTTTAAAAATCATAACCCTTTCAATTTTGCACCTAAAAATCCATATGATGGCTTATTTTTTGCGCCACCAATTCTACTTTGCAGGGACATCAGTCATTTTACCCAAAAATCTACAGCAAAACGGGAAAAAAAATCATTGTGCAACGAAATTGAAGAAAAAATTCAATTTTGTAACTTTTGGGGGCTTCAGTTTCTACGCAGTACATTTTTTGGTAAAAATGACACCTTCTCTTTATTCTGTAGGTCCATACGGTTAAAATGATACCCTACTTATATAGGTTTGATTTTGTCGTACTTCTGGAAAAAATCATAACTACATGCAGGAAAATGTATACGTTTAAAATTGTCATCTTCTGACCCCTATAACATCAATGAAAAATAGCAAACATGGATCTTTGCAGGCGTATGGACAGCAGTGGATAAAAGTTCATGGAGCCTTCAATACATATAGATGTTTATTTTAAGCACATAAAAGCAACGCGTTTCCTGCCCGTAGCGGGCACTTCATCAGGCAAGTGTGCATGTATCAGAGACATGCACACTTGCCTGATGAAGTGCCCGCTACGGGCAGGAAACGCGTTGCTTTTATGTGCTTAAAATAAACATCTATATGTATTGAAGACTCCATGAACTTTTATCCACTGCTGTCCATGCGCCTGCAAAGATCCATGTTTGCTATTTTTCATTGATGCTATTTGGACCGGTGAACCAGGATAGACCGGAGGATTGTGGCTGCTGACAACCTAACCTGATTAATACGCTTTATGGTGTTGTGCCCTTAGCGCAACACATTGTGGTAAGTGTGACCTTTATTGCACTTATTCACTGTCTATAAACATATCACACTAGGGGCGCGTGTTCCCTCTTTTTTTCCTTTTGTCTTTGCATCTGACCCCTATAAAACTTTTTTATTTTTCTGCGTATGGGGCAGTACGAGGGCTAATCTTTTGCGACGTGATCTGAAGTTTGTATTGGTACCATTTTTGTATTGATTAGACTTTTTGATAGCTTTTTATTCATTTTTTCATGATATAAAAAGTGAGCAAAAATACACTATTTTGGACTTTTGAATTTTTTTGTGTGTACGCCATTGACCGTGCGGTTTAATTAATGACATTTTTATAGTTCGGACATTTACGCACGCGGCGATACTACATATGTTTATTTTTATTGTGTTTATATATTATTTATATGGAATTTGGGAAAAGGGGGGTGATTTAAACTTTTAATAAGGAAGGGGTTAGTGTGTGTGTGTGTGTAACTTTTATTTTTTACACTTTTAGTCCCCTTAGGGGACTTTTAGGAGGAATCATTAGATTCCTCATACAGATAACTATGGTTGTATAGAACCATAGTGATCAGTGTGCTCTGCGCTCGAATGATAAAGCCTGGTCCTGCCAGGCTGTATCATTCAGAGAGTCGGAGCCGCGAAGCTCCATTTTGCCCCCCCCCCCCCCAATCCTCAATTAGAAAATAAAAGCCACACCCCCCGCCCACATCTCCCACCTGCCAGCTAGATGTTGATAGACTAAACTCCCAGCATGCTCTTACAGTGAGGACATGCTAGGAGTTGTAGTTCTACCAGCTAGCCAGTGGGAGGTAGATGCGGGCAGATGGCCGGGGAGCGGAGCTTCACAAAAAGTTGTACAAAAAGTAGCAGTTTGCTACAGCACGTTTTTAAATTTGCGACTTTTTTTAAGAGGGATCGGACTGGGACCAAAAATACACCCTGACATTTAAGAATAAGCAGTCAATTTTTTTTTTGGTGGGGTCTGAATGCTGGGACCTCCACCAATCACCTTGCTTCAAGTTGCTCTCCAGCTGTTGTAAAGGTACAACTCCCATCGTGTCTGGAGCCTCAGGCATTATGGTATGCAGTTTTCTAACAGCTGAAGGCCACAGATTGGAGTACAGTCTCCCCATCATCACTGCAGAACTTACACATTACAGCAGTGATGGGACAGTCAGGAGAATATACAATATCACTTACCTGAGTGACGTCTTCTCTGTTGTCGTTCCTTTTCCTCTGGTCGAGATGCCAGGTCTTCTTCCAGCTCCTCCTTCTCTGCAGAGTCTGAGGCCCAAACTTCATTGTCTCCTCACTATGTCAGCAGATCCTCATCCTCTGTATGACGACAATAATCATTATAATACTGCCAGATACTGTGCCCTGAATAAAATACTGCCACACACTGCATCCACTGAATGTAATACTGCCACACACTGTACCCACTGAATATAATACAGCCATACACTGAGCCCCGAATATAATACTGTCATACACTGAGCCCCGAATATAATACTGGCATACACTGTGCCCCGAATACTGGCATGCACTGCGCCCTGACTAGAATACTGCCATACACTGCGCCCTGAATATAATAATACCATACGCTGCGCCCTTAATATAATACTGCCATACACTGCACCCTGAATATAATACTGCCATACACTGCGCCCTGAATATAATAATGCCATACATACACTGTGCCCTGAATATAATACTGCCATGCACTGTGCCCTAAACATAATAATGCCATTAGTCTTTGGATTAGCCTTTGGATAGGGGATAAGTTATAGATTGTGCAGGGTCCAAGCATTGAGACCCCCATGATCTCCTGCAGGGGGGCCCAGTCAGTATGCCAGAAGCCAACGTCTGACCCCACAGGAAGCCATGGTCGGAACACTCCCTCCATGTATCTCTATGGAGTATACGGAGGGGTGTGTCGGCCGGCACTTCGTGCGGGGTCGGCATACCTCTTTTCCAGCTGACTGCCAAGGCCCGTACTGGAGATCGTGGGGGTCCCAGCGCTCGGACCCCCCACAATCTATAACTTATCCCATATTCTTTGGGCCCCGCATCTATCAATCATGCATATACATCTCCCCCCTTATCCTTGGTTTCCTCAGCCTCACACCTCCCCAAACCCCCCCATCCTTGTTATCCTCACCAACATCCCCCAGCCTCCCACCTTCAATCATAAATATATACCCCTCCCCTCATCCTTGGTCCTAACCCCCCAGCCTCCCCACCATCAATCATAAATATACACCCCCCCTCATCCTTGGTCCTAACCCCCCAGCCTCCCCCAATCATAAATATACACCCCCCTCATCCTTGGTCCTAACCCCCCAGCCTCCCCCATCAATCATAAATATACACCCCCCCTCATCCTTGGTCCTAACCCCCAGCCTCCCCCCCAATCAATCATAAATATACACCCCCCCTCATCCTTGGTCCTAACCCCCAGCCTCCCCCCCCATTCAATCAAATATACACCCCCCCCTCATCCTTGGTCCTAACCCCCAGCCTCCCCCCCCATCAATCATTAATATACACCCCCCCCTCATCCTTGGTCCTAACCCCCAGCCTCCCCCCCCCCCCATCAATCATAAATATACACCCCCCCCCCCTCATCCTTGGTCCTAACCCCCAGCCTCCCCTCCCATCAATTATAAATATACACCCTCCCTCATCCTTGGTCCTAACCCCCCAGCCTCCCCCATGAATCATAAATATACACCCCCCTCATCCTTGGTCCTAACCCTTCAGCCGCCCCCCATCAATCATAAATATACACCCCCCTCATCCTTGGTCCTAACCCCCCAGCCTCCCCCCCATCAATCATAAATATACACCCCCCTCATCCTTGGTCCTAACCCCCCAGCCTCCCTCCATCAATCATAAATATACACCCCCCCTCATCCTTGGTCCTAGCCCCCCAGCCTCCCCCCATCAATCATAAATATACACCCCCCCCCCTCATCCTTGGTCCTAACCCCCCAGCCACCCCCCCCCCCCTCGTCCTTGGTCCTAACCCCCCCAGCAATCATAAATATACACCCCCCCTCATCCTTGGTCCTAACCCCCCAGCCCCCCCCCCATCATCATAAATATACACCCCTCTTCATCCTTGGTCCTAACCCCCCAGCCTCCCCCCCCCCCCATCAATCATAAATACACACCCCCCACATCCTTGGTCCTAAGCCCCCAGCCTGCCCCCATCAATCATAAATATACACCCCCCTCATCCTTGGTCCTAACCCCCCAGCCTCCCTTCCCCATCAATCATAAATATACACCCCCCTCATCCTTGGTCCTAACCCCTCAGCCCCCCCCCCCCATCAATCATAAATATACACCCCCCCCCATCCTTGGTCCTTAACCCCCAGCCTCCCCCCATCAATCATAATTATACACCCCTTCCTCCTTGTTCGTCACCCCATCCTCCCCCCCATCAATAGTACATATACAACACCCCCCCTCTCCTCAGTCTCCTAACCCCCCTGCACACCAACTTTATTCTTTTGTTCTCCTCAGCCTACCCTCCGCAGTCCTTGTTTACATTAATCACACGCGGATCCGTCCCGCGCTCAGCAACAGTGCCGGGCTCCCAGCTTTACGGTGTGAAGACACAGGGGGGATGACACCGCACGTGATGTTGCACGTGACTCCCCTGCGCTCCCAGGGCTACGGAGAAGCAGTACAGCCGCAGGCAGCAATGCAGATGATTGCTGTGCTGCTGCGGCCAATCCCGCTGCCACCTGACCAGATGCAACCACCAAGGTACGCCACGGCCCTTCTCTCAGCTGCCATGCGCGTCGCCGGGGGGGGATGGGTGGCAGACATAGCAGGCGGACACAGACCACAGCGGCAGCAAATTTTCCGACTGCCACCCCCCCCCTCCCCGCCCCTAAGCGGGCCCTTGGTCCGCCTAGTTATAGAGCCGGGCCTGCTCTGGAGGGTGGTGGATCCATCTTTATCGTTTTGTCTAATTTTGCTGCGAGGATCCATATTGCTTCCCAATGGAAACAGCCTGATTTACTGTATCTTAGGATGTTTTTATTGCACACATTAATGTTATTGTTCTTTTTGAGAAGCTCTTGGCTATTAGGGAGGATGGGGTGGAGAGATTTCAATATGTGTGGGAGCTCTGGTTGTCCTCATCTTATTGTCCCGCTTTTAGGTACACCATGTCACTATATTAATGTATCTTCTGTGGGGAGGTATATTTTCTACAGGATATTTTCTTTTTGGGCATGTTTTGTTTTCCTTTTTTTGTATGGTTTATATTTCTCTATTTGCCTGGGTTGCATCTCAGATATTGTAATGATATGCTTCTCTTTGCAACTCTCAAAATACTTGCTTGGTTTGTTATTAAAGGGGTACTCTGGTGGATTATTATTATTATTTTTTTTAAATCCACTGGTGCCAGAAAGTTAAACAGCTTCGTAAAATACTTCTATTTAAAAATCTTAGAGGGGTTATTCAGGAATGGAAAAACACAGCAATTTTCTTTCAAAAACAGCTCTACGTCTGTCCCCAGTTTGTGTGTGGGTTTTACAATTTGGCTACATTCACTTCAATGGAACTGAGCTGCAGAACAACACCCAACTTGGAGACAGATGAGGAGCGTTTTCTTAAAAGTAGCTCTGTTTTTCTATTCCCGGATAACCCCTTTAATCCTTCCAGCACTTAGCTGCTGTATGATACACAGGAAGTTCTTTTCTTTTTGAATTTGTTTTCTGTCTGACGACAGTGCTCTCTGCTGACACCTCTGTCCATGTCAGGAACTGGAATAAATCCCCATAGCAAACCTTTGCTGCTCTGGACAGTTCCTGACATGGGCAGAGATGTCAACAGAGAGCACTGTGGTCAGACTGAAAAGAAAAGAACTTCCTGTGGAGCATACAACAGCTGATAAGTACTAGAAGGATTATCATTTTTAAATAGAAGTAATTTACAAATCTGTATATCTTTAACCCTTTAACCCCTTAAGGACCCGGGCTTTTTCCGTTTTTTCATTTTCAATTTTTCCTCCTTAACTTTAAAAAATCATAACTCAAATTTTCACCTAAAATTATATATAATGGCTTAATTTTTGCGTCACTAATTCTACTTTGTAATGACATTAGTCATTTTACCCAAAAATCTACGGTGAAACGGGAAAAAAAAATCAATGTGCGACAAAATTGATGAAAAAACACTATTTTGTAAGTTTTGGGGGCTTCTATTTTTACGCAGTACATTTTTTGTCAAAAATGATACCTTATCTTTATTCTGTAGGTCCATACGGTTAAAATGATACCCTACTTATATAGGTTTGAATTTGTATCACTTCCGAAAAAAATCATGAATACATGCAGGAAAATTTATACGTTTAAAATGGTCATCTTTTGACCCCTATAACTTTTTTATTTTTCTGTGTTCAGGGCGCTTTGAGGACTCATTTTTTGCGCCGTCATCTGAAGTTTGTAGCGGTACCATTTTTGTTCTGATCAGACTTTTTGATCACTTTTTATTCACTTTTTTGTGGTATAAAAAGTTATCAAAAATGCGCTATTTTGGACTTTGGAATTTTTTTGCGCGTACGCCATTGAACGAGCGGTTTAAAAAGCAGTATATTTTTATAAATCGGACATTTACGCACGCGGCGATACCACATATGTTTATTTTTATTATTATTTACATAATGTTTTTTTTATTTTTGGAAATGCCGGGTGATTTAAACTTTTATTAGGGGAAGGGATAATTGAAAGGGTTAATGATTTTTTTTACACTTTTCTTATGCAATATTATAGCTCCTATAGGGGGCTATAACATTGCATTTACTGATCTTTTACACTGATTGATCCATCTCCATAGGAATGGATCAATCAGTGTTTTCGGCGATTGAATGCTCCAGCCTGGATCTCAGGCTTGAAGCATTCATTCGGCGATCGGACAGCACAGGAGAAGGTAAGAAGACCTCCTCCTGTGCTACAGCTGTTCGGGATGCCGCGATTATACCGCGGCGATCCCGAACAGCTCCCTGAGCTAGCCGGGCACTTTTACTTTCGTTTTTAGCCGCGCGGCTCAGCTTTGAGCGCGCGGCTAAAGGGTTAATAGCGCGCGGCACAGCGATCAGTGCCGCGCGCTATTAGAGGCGGGTCCCGGCTTCACTATGACGCCGGGCCCGCCGCGATATGATGCGGGGTCACCCTGTGACCCCGCGTTATATCGCAGGACCGGGACCCATGACGTATGCATACGTCATGGGTCCTTAAGAGGTTAAACTTGGTCTTTTGTCTTTTTTCATCTTTATGAGCTATAGTGGATTAGTGGCGCAGTTTTCCATATCAACAAATCAGAATGCTTCTTTCATTTTTTAAAGGCCTTTTTAAAGATAAAAGAAAAAAAATGGTTGCTATGGGCAACTGCACCACTCTTCCTCTACACAGGTCTTTACTAAATTTCCCCCTGTGTTATTATGCCTCTCAACTACACTGTTTTTACATAGTTGAATGTTCTGACAACAAAATCATGCAAAAATTATCAATGGAAATCAAATTTATAAACCGATGGAGGTCTGGATATGGAATCACACTCAAAATCAAAGTGGAAAACCACATTACAGGCTGATCCAACTTTGATGTAATGTCCTTAAAACAAGTTAAAATGAGGCTCAGTAGTGTGTGTGGCCTCCACATGCCCGTATGACCTACCTACAACACCTTGGCATGCTCCTGATTAGTTGGCGGTCTCCTGAGGGATGTCCTCCCAGACCTGGACTAAAGCATCCGCCAACTCATGGACAGTCTGTGGTGCAACGTTGGTGGATGGATCGAGACATGATGTCCCAGATGTGCTTAATCGGATTCAGGTCTGGGGAACGGGCGGGCCAGTCCATAGCATCAATGCCTTCCTCTTGCAAGAACTGCTGACACACTCCAGCCACATGAGGTCTAGCATTGTCTTGCATTAGGAGGAACCCAGGGCCAACCGCACCAGCATATGGTCTCACAAGGGGTCTGAGGATCTCCTCTCGGTACCTAATGGCAGTCAGGCTACCTCTGGCAAGCACAGAGGGCTGTGCGGCTCCCAAAGAAATGCTACCCGACACAATTACTGACCCACCGCCAAACTGGTCATGCTGGAGGATATTGCAGGCAGCAGAACGTTCTCCATGGCATCTCCAGACTCTGTCACATGTGCTTAGTGTGAACCTTCTTTCATCTGTGAAGAGCACAGGGCACCAGTGGTGAATTTGTCAATCTTGGTGTTCTCTAGCAAATGCCAAATATCCGGTGTTGGGCTGTAAGCACAAGCCCCACCTGTGGACATTCATACCACCCTCATGGAGTCTGTTTCTGACAGTTTGAGTGGACACATGCACATTTGTGGCCTGCTGGAAGTCATTTTGCAGGGCTCTGGCAGTGCTCCTCCTTGCACAAAGGCAGATGTAGGGGTCCTGCTGCTGGGTTGTTGACCTCCTACGGCCTCCTCCACATCTCCTAATGTACTGACTTGTCTCCTGGTAGCGCCTCCATGCTCTGGCCACTACGCTGACAGATACAGCAAATCTTCTTGCCACAGCTCACATTGATGTGCCATCCTGGAGAAGCTGCACTACCTGAGCCATTTGTGTGGGTTGTAGACTCAGTCTCATGCTACCATTAGAGTGAAAGCACTGCTAGCATTCAAAAGTGACCAAAACATCAGCCAGGAAGCTTAGGAACTGAGAAGTGGTTTGTGGTCACCACCTGCAGAACCACCCCTTTATTGGGGGAGTCTTGCTAATTGCCTATAATTTCCACCTGTTGTCTGTTCCATTTGCACAACAGCATGTGAAATTGATTGTCAATCAGTGTTGCTTCCTGAGTGGACATTGTGATTTCACAGAAGTGTGATTGACTTGGAGTTACATTGTGTTGTCTATGTTCCCTTTATTTTTTTTTGAGCAGTGTATTTAAGCAAGACGGCTTCAGCATGTTTATCTGAATATTTTTAACAGTTTATATTATATTAAATACATCTTGTGCAAGGGCCCTGCGCTGATATTGCATTATAATCTAATAAATGTGATTTATACTATATATGTTTCCAACCTCAATTGGGTTCACCATGAAATATACACTCCAGTAATAATTCACAAACATTATTATTAATAATTTTGCTTTCTTCTATTTCTTTCTTTCATTTTTTTTCCTTCCACTGTCTCTAGAGGACTGGTTCTTGTATACGATTATATATATAACCCTCTACATATTTTTAGGTCTGTGGGATATAGACCTACCCAGTTAACCTCGAGACAGTTAGGCTGAGTGAGCTACACAATTCTTATTGTTTTATTCCTATGGCCTCAGCATGTAGACCTAGGGGGCCATCTTGCGCACAGCTGGGAGAGAGGCGCTCAGTCGCGCTCTTTCTCCACTTGTTCTATTGATCAATCAAGGTCTGACCACTCAAAACTTTTGGCATGTCCTAGGTAAACTTTAATATTGGAAAAACAGGGACCCTGCGGGTCACATATGATTAGTTGGGGGGTGGGAGTACTGTTAAATAATGTGGAACCACCATAACTTACGAAAATACCGTGATATGCATTTTTGGTCATACCGCCCAGCGCTCTTTTACCCCCACACCCCCTCCCCCTTCCTTCCAATGTGAATGTACAGGGTACATTCACAGGGGCAGGAGTTTACAGTGAGTTTCCTGCTGCAAGTTTGAGATACGGCAAATTTTCCACTGCAGCTCAAACTCCCTGCGGGAAACTCGCTGTAAACCCCCGCCTGTGTGAATGTACTCTAAAAATAACTGCACCTACACAAAATGAAGAGTTAAACACAACATATACACTACACCCTTACACAGTTACACCCCCCACCACCTCCACTATAAAGTTCAAAAGAGTCTCAAACAGCACTGTTTCCTAAATGGAGCCTCCAGCTGTTGAAAAACAACAACTCCCAGCATTGCCAGACAGCAATTGACTGTCCAGGCATGCTGAGAGTTCTGCAACAGCTGGAGGCACCCTGTTTGGGAAACACTGCCGTAGGGTATTTATTGGTGGCGGAGGTCCCTATGCAAATCTTTAATTTAGGCCTCAAATGCGCATACTGCTCTCTCATGCCTGAGCCCTGTTGTATGTCAATGCAACAGTTTAGGGCCACATATGGGGTATTTCCGTACTCTGGAGAAATTGCCTAACATTTTTGGGGGCTTTTTCTCCTTTTACCCCTTATGAAAAGGTAAAGTTGGGGTCTAAACCAGCATGTTAGTGTAAATTTTTTTTATTTTTTACACTAACTTGCCGGTGTTGCCCCATACTTTTCATTTTCATAAGAGGTAAAAGGAAAAAAAGGCCCCCAAAATTTGTAACGCAATTTCTCTCAAGTACGGAAATACCCCATATGTGGACTTAAAATGCTCTGTAGGTGAACTACAGGGCTCAGGAGTGAGAGCGCACCATGTACATTTGAGGCCTAAACTGGTGATTTGCACAGGAGTGGCTGCTGTTTACAGCGGTTCTGACATAAACGGGAAAAAACACCCACATTTCGGAAACTACACCCCTCAAGGATTTTAACAAGGGGTATAGTGAGCATTTACACCCCAAAGATGTCTGACAGATTTTTGGAATAGTGGTCTGTGAAAATGAAAAATGTAATTTTTTTCATTTGCACAGCCCACTGTTCCAAAGATCTGTCAAACGCCAGTTATTGTTATATATAGTGAGGGGTGTAGTTCCCAAAATGGGGTCACATGTGGGGGGTCCACTGTTCTGGCACCAAGGGGGCTTTGTAAATGCACATGGCCCCACACTTCTATTCCAACCAAATACTCTCTCCAAAATCCCATTGTCGCTCCTTCCCTTCTGAGCCCTCTAGTGTACCCACAGAGCACTTAACATCCACATATGAGATATTTCCTTACTCGAGAGAAATGGGGTTACAAATTTTGGGGGACATTTTCACCTATTACCCCTTGCATTTTTGTGAAAAAAAATATCTAATTTTTCATTTTCATGTCCAACTTTATTGAAAATCCGTCAAACACCTGTGGGGTGTTAAGGCTCACAGTACCCCATGTTACGTTCCTTGAGGGGTGTAGTTTCCCAAATAGTGTGCCATGTGGAGTGTTTTTCACTGTTCTGGTACCATGGGGGCTTCCTAAATGAGACATGCCCCTTAAAAACCATTCCAGCAAAATTCGCTCTCCAAAATCCCATTATCGCTCCTTCCCTTCTGAGCCCTCTAGTACACGCACAAAGCACTTTACATCCACATATGAGGTATTTCCTTACTCGAGAGAAATTGGGTTACAAATTTTGGGGGGCTTTTTCTCCTTTTAAGTCTACAGGAACATGTTAGTGTCAAAAATGAAGATTTAGATTTTTTGCCTCCACTTTGCTGCTATTCCTGTGAAACACCTAAAGGGTTAACAAACTTTCTGAATGTCATTTTGAATACGTTAAGGGGTGCAGTTTTCATAATGGGGTTCATTATGGGGTATTTCTAATATAAAGACCCTCCAATCAGTGCCGGATTAACATAGGGGCTGATGGAGCTGCAGCTCTAGGCCCCTACAGTAAAATAGTCCCAGCCGGGTGCCAAAAAGGCCACCGAGGAGCAGAGCCGCCCGTGCTGAAAGACCGCGAGAGAACAGAGTTTAAATCCTCTCTACTCTCGCGGGCCTCGGCAGCTGGCAGTCTGGTTGGGGCCTCGCTCTGGCTCTGACCACCGCAGGGGGGCCCCCGTCACATTATGGACATCCCTGTGTCCCAAAAGAGGTAGTGTACGGTAGTGTACGCATGGACGTCATTGACGTCCCGTGCGTGCGCCTTTGGCAACAGCAGAGCAGCGTGGAGGAGGAGGCGCGCACATGGTAAGTTACCTGTATGTTATAAGTCATCTTCAGTGTTCCAACCACTACTACTCCAATCCCAGGACCTACTGCTATGTCCTGTAGGCCATAGCAGTAGATTGTGACCCCAGAACGGAGGAGTGGTGGTCATAACACTGAAGTGGGGCAGTACACAGGCATACAGCTGTGGGGGGAACTATACTACACCTAATGTGGGGGAACTATACTGCACCTAATGTGGGGAGCTACTATATAAGGATAGGAGTGACACATTTCATAAAAAGGCCCAGAAAAAATCTCAGCACCAGGCCCTCTTAATCCGGCCCTGCCTTCACTTCAAAACTGAACTGGTCCCTGAAAAATTCAGATTTTGAAATTAATGGGAAAAATTGGAAAATTGCTGCTATACTTTGAAGCCCTCTAATGTCTTCAAAGTAAAAACATGCCAACATAAAGTAGACATATTGTATGTGTGAATCAATATATCATTTATTTGGTATGTCCACTTTCCTTACAAGCAGAGAGCTTCAAAGTTAGAAAAATGAAAATGTTTAAA
Source organism: Hyla sarda (assembly GCF_029499605.1). NCBI lineage: Eukaryota > Metazoa > Chordata > Amphibia > Anura > Hylidae > Hyla > Hyla sarda. Next base: position 302,854,298 of record NC_079190.1, on the reverse strand, counting down.
AATTTTCATGAAATTTGGGAATTTTTCACCAAGAATTGATGCAAGTATTGACGAAAATTTACCACTAACATAAAGTACAACATGTGACGAAAAAACTGTCCCTGAATCAAATTCCTAAGTAATAGAATCCCAGAGTTATTAATGCTGAATGTGACAGAGGTAAGACTAGCAAAAAATGCTTTGGTCCTTAAGGTCATAATGGGCTTCGTCCCCAAGGGGTTTAAGGGGAACTTTGGTACTTTTTGAAATTGATTTAAAAAAATAAAAAATAAAAAAAAAACAGATTTGTAAATTACTTCTATTTAAAAATCTTAATTCTGCCAGTATTTATTAGCTGCTATATGCTACAGAAGAGGTTTAGTTCTTTTCTGTCTGACTACAGTGCTCTCTGCTGACACCTCTGTTGATGTCAGGGACTGTCCAGAGCAGGAACAATTCCCCATAGCAAACCTTTCCTGCTCTGGACAGTTCCTGAAATGTACAGAGGTGTCAGCAGATAGCACCGTGGTCAGACAGAAAATAACTATTTCAATTCCTTTGCAGCATACAGCAGCTGAAAAGTACTGGAAGGATTAAGATTTGTATCTATTACTTTCAGACACCAGTTAATTAGAAAAAAAATAGTTTTCCACCGCTTTAAAATAGTGAAAAAAGTTTATATATGTGAATATGCCCTTTCCCTTTTAATTTTAATTTTTTCCACTTACAAAGTTGTATTATGGCTTATTTTATGTGGGGAAGTTGTACTTTTCATTGGCGCACTTTATCCTATCATAATGTATTACAGAGCCCCAAAAAAATTTCATGGAAAAAAATATGGAATTACGCCGTTATGTGCGGCTATAATTTTTCAGAGTTCACAATACGGCAAAAGTGACATGCAACCTTTATTCTATGGGTCAAAACAATTCCTATAATACCAAACGTGGATATTTTTTGTTAAATTTTTTATTGAAAAAGAAAAATTTTTTAGAAACTTTTTTTACTTTTTATTTTTACACACATTTTTTGGTCTTCCTTAAAGGGGTAATCCAGGCAAAAACTTTTTTGTATACATATCAACTGGCTCCGGAAAGTTAAACAGATTTGTAAACTACTTCTATTAAAAAATCTTAATCCTTCCAATAGTTATTAGCTTCTGAAGTTTTCTGTCTAACTGCTCAATGATGATGTCACGTCTCGGGAGCTGTGCATGATGGGAAAATATCCCCATAGGAGCTGCACAGCTACTGGGACGTGAGTCATCAGAAAGCAGTTAGAAAACAGCAACTCAACTTCAGAAGCTAAAAACTATTGGAAGGATTAAGATTTTTTAATAGAAGAAATTCACATATCCGTTTAACTTTCCGGAGCCAGTTGATATATATAAAAAAGTTTTGGCCTGGAATACCCCTTTAAGGCCTATCACAAGCCATCAGTAGATGGCATACATAGATCAATGTAATGCTATTGCATTAAATTGATCCATGTAATTGGTGCTTGATTGTTAAGGACTGCCTAAGGCAGCCTTCAACAATTGTCTATCCACCAGGGATGACCGGCATAAAATATTAGAATGCCGTGATCACTATTGATCACAGCATTTAACCATTAAAATGACAGACATCAGAGCAGTCTTCGATGTATTACCGGCAGATGACAGCTGCCGATAGGTGCAGGCCCACACCATATTCCCCTCACCTGACCCAAGGCATGTATATCATGGAGCAAGAAGGGGTGTAATAAAATAATCATATGTGGTATTGCCACGTGCGTAAATGTCGGAACTATTAAAACAAAGTTAATTAAACCGAACGTCAAAGGTGAAAGCTTAAAACAAAATAAAATCCAGAAATGTATATTTTTGATCATTTCATATACCATAAAATTAATTAATAAGCTATAAAAAAAAATCACATCAAACAAAAATGAGCCCTTATACAGCCCTGCTTATACAAAAAAATAATAGATAAGGGTCAGAAGAGGACAATTTTAAGCCTACTAGTTTTTGTACAAAAAGTTATAATTTTTTTTGAAAGTAAAATAAAGTAAAACTTTATCAGAGTAAAGTGTCATTTACAGAGTAAAGTGTCATTTTTACCAAAAAGTGCACTGTGTATTGTCCTGAAAAATTAAAATTACATAACAGATTGATTGCTGGGAAAAAAGAAAAATCCTGGGAGTATAATCTCCTGACAACCTTATCCTCATTTATAAGTTTAGAACACCAGGTTCGGGAGGCTGTGGTCGTGACATCATGCCATTCCCCCTCCATTTATGTCTATGGGAGGGGGCATGATGAGCGACCACAGCTGTCACTAGCATGGCCACCTGGACATGATGTTCAGAACGCCGGAGTGCCGCGGTCCAGCGCTCAGACATCTTATCCCCTATCATTTGGATTGGGGATAAGATGCCAGGGGAGGAGTACCCCTTTAAGTCTTCACAATCCTTACTTTCTCTACCTACTCATATCTACTGAAGTTTCTGAAGCTTACAAAGTAAGTTTTCTGTTAGTAGAAGCTTTTAAACTAAGAGCTCACTTTCTAGATTAACCTTTTAAGGACTGGGCCAATTTTCATTTTTTTTCCTTCTCACCTTTTTAATAGCGTTAGCGTCTTTTTTTTTTATCTACATATCATTGTTTTTTGCAGGACCAATTTTACTTTGTAATGACACCTTTAATTTTTTTTCATAAAATACAGTAGAATCTCCCAATAGCGGACACTCACGGGAAATAAAAAAGTGTCCGCTATAAAGAGATGTGCCCTATTGGGGAAAAAAGGCTCAAAAATATTTTTAAATGATCAAATACAGTACTGTACTCACACCAGAATTTACTTATAAAACATGATAAAAGGCAATATCACAGTAGAATATCCCAGTGCAGTTAATCACCCCTTATCAACCCCCTGTACTATTTAATCCCCCATTATAACCTTGCCTAATCCCCCTAACCCCCTGGGCCACATCATTTCCCCTTGACACCCCCCTGGACCATTTCATTCACCCTTTATTACTCTCTGTGCAAATTCATCACCCTCCTCTTTACCAACTCCTGTGCCGTTTCAAACCCCCCCCCCCCTCCTCCACATTACAACTTGTGCCCCATCACTTTTACCCTTCCCTCCTCCCCCTGTTTTTCTTACCTGACCAGCAGGTGCTCTTAGCGGGTTTGACGTTCTTCTAAGGTCCTCTGCGCTGCACTTACTGAGTGACGTCAGGAGCTTCACTCGGCAGTGCCCGCAGCCGCCGCCTCTCAGTGAGTGCAGTGAAGAGGATGTCAGGAATATGTCAAACCTGCTGAAAAGTGATATGGCACAAGGGGTGAGGAGGGTGGGGGGGGTGATTTTGCACAGGGGGAATGAAGTGGCAGGGGGGGGGGGGGGTGAATGATGAGGCCGGTGGATGTACAGAAGCAAGAGACCACTGTTTAAACAGCAGTCTTCTGCTTCTGTGCTGGGGATGCTGCAACTTAATTAGGTGATTAACCACCTAAACTTTAACCAGAGGATTCATAAGAAATGTAGGCTGCATTACAGGAACCAAATCATTGTGCATCGGTAAACCAAAATGGATCCCAGGCCATACATACCACATCAGCAAAAATGATTGCAAATACCGTATTTATCGGCGTATAACACGCATTTTTTAGGCTAAAATTTTTAGCCTAAAGTCTGTGTGCGTGTTATACGCCGATACACCCCCAGGAAAGGCAGGGGGAGAGAGGCCGTCGCTGCCCGCTTCTCTCCCCCTGCCTTTCCTGGGGTCTAGAGCGCTGCTGTCGGCCCTTCTCTCCCCCTGGCTGTCGGCGCCGCTGCCCGTTCTGTCCCCCTGACTATCGGTGCCGGCGCCGATAGCCAGGGGGAGAGAAGCGGCGCCGACAGCCAGGGGGAAGAGAAGGGGCAGCGGCACCCATTGCCGTCGCCGCTGCCCCGTTGCCTCCCCCCATCCCCGGTGGCATAATTACCTGAGTCGGGTCCGCGCTGCTGCAGTCCTCCGGCGTGCGTCCCCGGCGTCGTTGCTATGCACGGCGCACTGACATCATGCGCCGCGCCGTTCAGCGCATAGCAACGACGCCAGGGACGCATGCCGGAGGCCTGCAGCAGCGCGGACCCGACTCAGGTAATTATGCCACCGGGGATGGGGGGGGAGGCGACGGCCTCTCTCCCCCTGCCTTTCCTGGGGGTATATCGGGGTATACACGCACACACACGCACCCTCATTTTACCATGGATATTTGGGTAAAAAAATGTTTTTACCCAAATATCCTTGGTAAAATGAGGGTGCGTGTTATAGGCCGGTGCGTGGTATACCACGATAAATACGGTATAAGTTCCTTAAAATGTGTAAAATCAAAAAATGTCTCTAAAATTATATAAAACCCCTCCCGTAATAAAAAAAATCACTCATTTACCCATTTTACAAAAAAAAAATAAAACATATTTGATATTGCTGTTATATGTAATATGCTGATATTGTAATTACATTACAATATGATGCTTATGTTATGATCCCGCACGGTAAAGTGTAAACAAAACAAATCATGGCACATCCTTGTATACGCAAAAATAAGAGATATATAGAAGCCATAAAAGGACAATTTTATGTATACCAATTTTGTAAAAGAAAAGTTAGCATTTTTAAAAAAAAAAAATATAATAGAAAAACTACATAAATTAGGTATAGTTTTAATCGAATTACAGAATAAAGATAATTTTTACCATAAAAACTAGGGATCGACCGATATAGTTTTTTTTAGGGCCGATACCGATAATCGGTGGAGGTTAGGGCCGATAGCCGATAACTTATACCGGAATATCGGTATAAGTTATCGGCTATTTATTTGCTACAATAAAAATTGTCCTTTAAAAGGGGTAAGTAAGAAATATGCCAGAAAAAAAGCCATACCCTGAACATGCTGGTTTTTTTTAATTAATTTTATTCATTAATTTAGTTAAAATAACCCAAAAATGCAGCCAAAAGGCCTTCAGGTAAAACACTATGCATGTAGTGCTTTTTTTTTTTATTCCATTTTAATTTAACACTTGGCTACAGTATTTATGGGCCAAAAAAGGATACAAACAGAAAATGCCATGAAAACAGAATATGAACCAGTCTAATAAAGTTTTTGCTTACCAGCCTTCACCTATTGGTTACCCAGTTTATGTTTTTCATTCCAGCAATTAGGTTTGGTCGAATGCCGGAAACAGAGAGAAGACGTCTTGTACAGGCTACAACCAAGGACTCACACTCTCCAGTGTCTGATCTGGTGGCTCTTTCCCAAAGAATCCACTCTTCTTATATGAGTACATTCACTATGACAAAGAAAAGAGCCCGGGATATTCTGACTGGCAGGAGTAGCATTTCGGTGAGGAAAGCGATGAAATGTAACTAATGTCAGAACCAAAAAGAATAAAGTAAACATCTAACCAATGTTAAGATATTCATATTAAGTAAAAAGTGAAATAATTTAATATACACTAATAAACTAAACATCCATTTATCAAACTTTCTAACTGCAAAGTATCAATTAGGTGAATTATCTTGTGGACATGCAATAAAAACAGAACACATACTATGATACATTTTGAAATCCATGCCTTAATACATTATCCACTGCATCCTCCTTTTTCTTTAGCCTTTTGTGATACACGACATGGAAACCCTATGGCAAGCGGAAAAAGGAACTGTTTGGGACCAACTACCAACACAGGACCCTCCTGGAACAGAGATTGGAGTTCATGTATTTTACCGTTGTCAATGCACTTCTGTGGAGACTGTTCGGGCACTTACTGACTTTGCCAAGAGTATTCCAGGTTTCAGCACACTCTACCTCAATGATCAGGTCACACTACTTAAATATGGAGTTCATGAAGCAATATTTTGTATGTTGGCCTCACTAATGAACAAGGATGGACTACTTGTAGCAGGCGGCCGTGGCTTTGTAACTCGAGAATTCTTACGCAGCCTTCGACTCCCTTTTTGTCACATCATGGAACCCAAATTCAACTTTGCCTCTAAGTTCAATGCACTGGAACTAAACGACAGTGACCTGGCACTCTTCGTGGCTGCGATCATCCTATGTGGTGGTTAGAGACGTATCAATATTTTTTTTATTTATGTCCTTTTGTTTGACTTTTAAAGCTATTCAATTTCTTCTTTCCTAATCTCTTTGGGGGACATTTATCAAAGCATTTAGTAGGTTTTTTGCTTAAAATTATCGCAAAAAAGTTGCATGTGCGACTACTTATTTTTTGGGCGGCTTTTTGAGTGTGCAGTGGCCAAAGCAAAAAAAAAACCTTGCTTACAAAAGCAAAAAGTGATTCTTGACTTGCAGTGGTCAGAGATTTATCAAGTGCGAAAGTCGCAAAAAAGTCGCATTGCATGAAAAAAACCTACTAAATTTACTCCAGCTCAGACATGGAGCAGAAAAAGCCACTATCAAAGCAAAAAAAAAAAAATTGCTTACATGAAAGAAATTTATCAACAGGCTGAAACCAGTTGATAAATAAGTGGCATGTAAGAAAAAAAAAAAAAGAAATACATAAGTAAACATTGATAAAAGTCACCCTTTGTAATTACAATGCATACTTAGACTTCTGTACAAAATAACATTACATAAGTTGCAAAGTCAGTAATCACTTATTTTGCATATCTCACTCACCTTCTACTAACAGCAGTTTTCTCCTCCCTTAAAGGAAACCAGTCATCATATAAATGTAGTCCAACCTGTGCACATCATGTTATAAAGCAGGAGGTCTTAGAATTAGATAATACACATGGCCTACTGTATATACCTGTCAGATCTGACCAGTCACAAGGTTAACAAATACTTAAAGAAATCACAAAACTTGAAGGCTTGTGATTACTTACCTGTTAAAATAACCTTTATTTAAAATCACCCATCCAGGTGGGCTTCTTTTAACAAGTGAATGTGTTATGAGGATGCCTACAAGGATAGATAATTTGAAAATAGCATTTAACCTGTTAAGGACAAGAGTCCTTTCCCTTTCTATAATGCGGGGCCACGCCGTGGCCCCGCATCATAGCGGGTCGGGCCTGGCCTCTAACAACGGCCAGGACCTGTGGCTAATAGTGTGCAGCACTGATCGCGGTGCCGAGCGCTACAAACCTTTTAGACCCGGTGTTCAAAGTTGATCGCCCCGTCTAAAATGAAACTAAAATGTTGCCGGTTAGCTCAGGGAGCTGTTCGGGATTACCACGGCGAAATCGCGGCATCACAAACAGCTTAAAAGACAGCTGGAGGGTCCCTACCTGCCTCCATGCTGTCCGATCGCCGAATGACTGCTCAGTGCCTGAGATCCAGGCATGAGCAGTCAAGCGGCAGAATCATCGATCACTGGTTTCCTATGAGAAAACAATGATCAATGTAAAAGATCAGTGTGTGCAGTGTTATAGCCCGCTATGGGAGCTATAACATTGCAAAAAAAAAAAAAAGTGAAAAAAAAAATTGAAGATCATTTCACCCCTCCCCAAATAAATTGAATCACCCCCCTTTTCCCATTAAAAAAAAAAACAAAAAAACTGTAAATAAAAATAAACATATATGGTATCGCCGCATGCAGAAATGTCCAAATTATAAAAATATATCATTAATTAAACCGCACGGTCAATGGTGTACGCGCAAAAAAATTCCAAAGTCCAAAATAGTGTATTTTTGGTCACTTTTTATATCATGAAAAAATGAATAAAAAGTGATCAATAAGTCCTATTAATGCAAAAATGGTACCGCTAAAAACTTCAGATCATGGTGCAAAAAATGAGCCCTCATACGGCCCCATATGCTGAAAAATAAAAAAAAGTTATAGGGGTCAGAAGAGGACAATTTTAAGTGAATTAATTTTCCTGCATGTAGTTATGATTTTTTTTTGAGAAGTACGACAAAATCAAACCTATATAAGTAGGGTATCATTTTAATCGTATGGACCTACAAAATAAAGAGAATATGACATTTGTACCGAAAAATGTACGGCGTAGAAACAGAAGCCCCAAAATTTACAAAATGGCGGGTTTTTCGTCAATTTTGTCTCACAATGATTTTTTTTCTGTTTCACCGTAGATTTTAGGTTAAAATAACCGATACCATTGCAAAGTAGAATTGGTGGCACAAAAAATAAGCCATCATATGGATTTTTAGGTGCAAAATTGAAAGGGTTATGATTTTTTAAAGGTAAGGAGGAAAATATGAAAGTGCAAAAACAGAAAAACCCTGGTCCTTAAGGGGTTAAACAAGTCCTACTCGCCTACTTCTGTCTCTGGCAGTAGGAAGAAGAAGGTGAAGTGGGGAGACTACATGATGTCATACTGGGACTAGTGGAGAACTGAGGTAGGAGAGTACGTCTCCAGCAAAATGTAAAAAAATTTAAATTCATGTGCCTGGATTACAAATTTTAAAAAGGCACAATTTTTTTTTTATTCTTGCTTAATAGTTCCTATAGTACAAACACATTTTCTCTACAGGTCTTTATTTAAAAAACATTTTTGTTCTTTGGCTTCTGTTTTCAGTAAGGTCAGCCAGAGAATCAATTCCTAGAGCAGTTTTGTATCAGCCTCTCTTTCCCCTCTGGAATGAGTTTGTAAGCCAATTTATGATCATATTAAAGTTGACCTTTGATTTGGTCATAAGTGATCTTAATAGTACATATACACATGCATATTTTGCAGAAGGTTTTCCCCAGCGATTTTGATAAATAAGCCCATTACAGTATGCGACAGGATACATTGGCATGTCTTTTTAAAACAGATGCTGACAGGTACCTGTACCACACTGCAAAAATGCAGTATGAATGGGGCTTAATATACATCTGTTTGCCTGGCATCTTCAATAAAATTCTGTGCATAGATTGGACTGCATTCTCAATGAGACAGGTTCGTCAGAAACTAAATTTCCTTCTAGGTTTTTATATGAAGGCTTAAAATTATAACCATATGAATACAACTGAAAATCAACTTTTATTTGAGACTGGTAACCGAATATATACTATATATAGTACTACATATGTAATATAAGAAGTATCAAAATAGCGTGCAATAATCCAACCAACTAGGTCTTGGGTCAGTAATTGATGGTAGTGCCATGGGGCTTTTGTGAGCAGTGTATTAAATATATAGTGAAGTTAAAGGGGTACTCCACCCCTAGACATCTTATCCCCTATCCAAAGGATAGGGGATAAGATGACTGATCGCAGGGGTCCCGCCGCTGGGAACCCCCGCAATCTCTCCTGCAGCACCCCCTGTCATCTGGTGCACGCCCCCTCCATAGACTTGCATTAAGGGGCGTGGCATGACAATGAGGGGGGCAGGACCGTAACGTCATGATCCTCTGGCCCCTGCAGTTTATTCATTTTATAACTGTGTTTTCAGTTTCTGATTCTGTTTTCTGAAGTTGAAATGTGCATTTTTATATCCAGAGGTTACTGATAATATACAGAGTGGGCCATTTATATGGATACACTTTAATAAAATGGGAATGGTTTGGGATATTAACTTCCTGTTTGTGGCACATTAGTACATGTGAGGGGGGGGAACTTTTCAAGATGGGTGGTGACCATGGCGGCCATTTTGACGTCGGCCACTTTGAATACAACTTTTGTTTTTTCAATAGGAAGAAGGTCATGTGACACATCAAACTTATTGGGAATTTCACAAGAAAAACAATGATGTGCTTGGTTTTAATGTAACTTTATTCTTTCATGAGTTCTTTATAAGTTTCTGACCACTTATAAAATGTGTTCAATGTGCTGCCCATTGTGTTGGTTTGTCAATGCAACCCTCTTCTCTCACTCTTCACACACTGATAGCAACACCGCAGGAGAAATGCTAGCACAGGCTTTCAGTATCCGTAGTTTCAGGTGCTGCACATCTCTTATCTTCACAACATAGACAATTGCCTTCAGATGACCCCAAAGATAAAAGTCTAAGGGGGTCAGATGGGGAGACCTTGGGGGCCATTCAACTGGCCCATGACGACCAATCCACTTTCCAGGAAACTGTTCATCTAGGAATGCTCGGACCTGACACCCATAATGTGGTGGTGCACCATCTAGCTGGAAAAACTCAGGGAACGTGCCAGCTTCAGTGCATAAGAGGGAAACACATCATCATGTAACAATTTCCCATATCCAGTGGCCTTGAGGTTTCCATTGATGAAGAATGTCCCCACTGTCTTTGTACCCCATATACCACACCATACCATCAATTTTTGTGTTTTAACAGTCTTGGAGGGATCTATCCAATGTTGGTTAGTGTCAGACCAATAGTGGTGGTTTTGTTTGTTAACTTCACCATTCACATAAAAGTTTGCCTCATCACTGAACAAAATCTTCTGTGTAAACTGAGGGTCCTTTTCCAATTTTTGTTTTGCCCATTCTGCAGCACCTGAAACTACGGATACTGGAAGCCTGTGCTAGCATTTCCCCTGCGGTGTTGCCATCAGTGTGTGAAGAGTGGGAGAAGAGGGTTGCATTGACAATCAAACACAATGGGCAGCACATTTGGTCAGAAACTTTTAAATAACTCATGAAAGAATAAAGTTAAGTTAAAACCAAGCACATCATTGTTTTTCTGTTGAAATTCCCAATAAGTTTGATGTGTCACATGACCCTCTTCCTATTGAAAAAACAAAAGTTGGATTCAAAATGTCCGCCATGGTCACCACCCATCTTGAAAAGTTTCCCCCCTCACATATACTAATGTGCCACAAACAGGAAGTTAATATCACCAACCATTCCCATTTTATTAAGGTGTATCCATATAAATGGTCCACCCAGTACTAGGGCTCTTTCACACTATGTTTATGCATTATCAAGAGGGGGTATACACATTGAAGGACTCTTCCAACATATTCATCCATTGTTTCACACAGTGCTATCCATCATACACTGATTCCTATATTAAAAAAAAAAATTCTGCACAGATTTTTTTTTTTTTTTTACTGGATACTGCTGTATGAAAGGGGTTGTGCGCTGCCCTGCAGTTCGGAGCTCCGCTCACAGCGTCCGGAAGTTCATTACTCCGAACGCTGTGTGCTGGCTTCCGTGTTCGCAGCCGCCGGGCGTGACGTCCGCCCCCTCAACGAAAGTCTATGGGAAGGGGGCGCGACCGCTGTCACACCCCCTTCCCATAGACTTTGGTAGTGGGGAGGGGCGGGGGCATGACGTCATGAGGGGGCGGGTGAGACGTCACGAAGGGGTCCGGCGGCTGCGAACACAACATTCGAGTAATGAACTTCCGGACGCTGTGAGCGGAGCTCCGAACTGCAGGGCAGCGCACAACCCCTTGAAATACCATAAAGCATGGCAGTATATAGAGAACAGGGTCTGCACTATTCCATCAACCAAATTGACTAAAATCCTATGGTGGCTATTATAACACTCTTTTGGCCTCTTGTTGGGTGATGGGGGTCTATGAATATGTTTGCCATGTGTGAGAGATTTCCAAATGCCTATAGCAAATGTACATAACCAGGAAAGTAGATTGCAGTGTTGGCAAAAGCTGCAAAACAGCGCATGGTTTTACTGCAAATTGCTGTGGTTTTAGCACTGTTTTTCGGCAGTAAAGTTTGCTTTTTAATTTGATACACCATAAACATTTGGGCCTCCAAAAACAGGTGCAATTCATGGAACTAATACCCATTGGCATGTTTCTCTGCCACGCAGCATATTCCTGCAGCCACTTTATGTACAGCAACTAAAAGAGCCATGTACAGGATATATTAGTTACCTTTTGGATGTAAACTTGAATGTTTCTATTCACTGACTGCAAGGAGAGATCTTGAAAATGGTGAAATTATGAAATTTAAAAAGTATTCTAATATAAAGTATTTTAATATAAGTATCATATTTTCATTATAGAGCGCTTAAAGGGAACCTGACAGGTGGTTTACCTGTACTAACCCCAATACACAGGGTAATGGTGTGGATGAACTTTATTAAAACAATGTATTGCTTACGTAGATTAGTACTGCCATTGCAGAGTTAAAGTGCTCAATGCCAATATGCAAATTTTCCCTGTGCGCAATGGTAAAGGGAGCTGGCATTCTGAGCACCCCTGCCCCAATATGCCCTCACACCTCATATATACACAAACTTTTAACTCTCATGTCTGCATGGCGCGAGAGATTTCCGGGTGTAGCGAGTGAGTGGCGCCTGTACTCTGCTAGAAGAGAAGTCTTCTCACATGGGTATTCAGATGTAAGAGTGAAGAAAGGGTGTCTATAACTCTGCAACGGCACCACCAATCTAACTAATACCTTGTTTAAAACAGGTTTACCCACACTATAACGCGTTGTATTGAGTTTTGTGCAGGTGAGCTATCTGTCAGATTGCCTTTAAGCATAAATTACACAAAATCTATCATTTTAAATGTTTTAACTAGTTGGTTTATATTGGGAATCACATGCTTGTTAAGTTTTATATACCATTTTTATATGAAAATATAGGTAGATACAGAGGATTGCCTAAGCTCAATGCTGGGATCCGCCTCAGCAGTGCGCAGGAGTGAAAGTCCCTTTAAAACTATTTGGGTGGCTGACAACAGTAAGCTGCCATATGGTACTCATTTGTGTAGACTTTACTGCGCACAACAGGCATGGAGTCCGTCAGGTGTCCGTTATTTTAGAGGAGTTAAGCGGAGAAAAATACAGGACATGCAGTAATTTTTTTTTCTGCTCAACTCCTGTCATTTTGTAACAGAACTCCCTTTAGCGGAGCTCAGCGGCAGAGTAAAAGTAGCCTTACTTCTATATTTGCCCCTTTTAGGCTCTTTTCTTATTGCTGACAATATAATGTTCTGTTTCATTACTGTTAAAAGTCTAAGCTATTTTGTTTTTGTAATTTACATCTAGACCGCCCCGGCCTCATGAGCCCCTCCCAGGTAGAGGACATCCAAGAGGGAATCCTAAGTGCTCTCGGGCGTCATCTGCAGACATCTCACCCAGATGCACCTTTCCTATTTCCAAAACTGTTACACAAGATGGCTGATCTGCGCCAATTGGTGACTGAACATGCAGAGCTTGTTCAAAGTATAAAACGTACTGAATCCAGTGCATCACTGCATCCTCTGCTACAGGAGATCTACAGAGACATGTACTGACTAACATATTTGTAATACTAACCTGCATATATTGATTCCTTATTTATATCTGAACTTGTATCCTATCAACAAAGCATAAATACATTTCTTCTTAGCACTTTCCAATTTGCACTTAAATGTTATAACCTCTAATTATGACAGTGTTCAGTATTCATAAATCTTCTATATTTCAGGATGCAAGCCATAATAATAATGTTATCTTTCCATAATATACTCCTGTTTTATCTGAAACTATCTACCAAATTAGCTCCCAAATTCTTTCCAAATACTTTTTAACCTCCCTGACGGTATGATTCTGTCTGGAAATGTGTACCAAAAGCGGTACAATTTTTTTTTAACTGAATTTCACATCTCCCTCCGCCCATTTCACATCTCCCCCGTCACATTCCCCTCTCCCTTGTCACATCCCCCGTCACATTCTCCCCCCTCCTTGTCACATTCTCCCCCCTCCTTGTCACATTCTTCCCCCCTTGTCACATTCTCCCCCTTCATGTTACATTCCCCTCCCCCTTGTCACATCCCCCCCTTGTCACATTCTCCCCCTTCATGTTACATTCCCCTCCCCCTTGTCACATTCCCCTCCCCCCGTCACATCCCCCCTTCATGTCACATTCCCCTCCCCCCGTCACATCCCCCCTTCATGTCACATTCCCCTCCCCCCGTCACATTCCCCCCCATGTCACATTCCCCTCCCCCCGTCACATTCCCCCCCATGTCACATTCCCCTCCCCCCCTGTCACATTCCCCCCCAGTCACATTCCCCTCCCCCCCTGTCACATTCCCCCCCCCCCCCTGTCACATTCTCCCACCCCCCCCTTGTCACCTTGTCCTGCAGCAGCATACACTGGGTTTGCCGGCAGATTTCAAACCTAGTGTATTTGCTGCAGAACAAGCCCTTTCCCCTTCAGCCAATCACAGGCTTTACACCACTGCGGCCTGTGATTGGCTGAAAAGTGAAAGGTCCTAGAAGATGAATAGTGAAGAGAGGACACCCCGGACCGCACGGAGGGGAACGACATCTGCAGGGACCGGGATTAGGTGAGCAAAAGGTTTTTTTATTTTACTACTTCTTCCTTTTACACTTAGCTCAGTGTTTTTCTACCAGGGGGCCTCCAGCTGTTGTGAAACTACTACTCCCAGCATGCCCGGACAGCCTTTGGCTGTTCGGGCATGCTGAGAGTTGTAGTTTTGCAACAGCTGGAGGCACCCTGGTAGGGAAACACTGACTTTTAGTATTTTTCTTTACCTGCTCTGGCCGGCCCCCGCAACGGGAGCCGACCAGAGCAGATAATCACATGTTTTCCCGGGGGGCCGCATCGCTATATCGCATTGCTTTTGCGATATATCGTGCAGCCCGGCCGGGAACTCTGCAATTCTACCCCGAGCGTGACTCGGGGTTACCGATCCTAGCAGGGAAAATTAACCCCGAGTCACGCTCGGGAATACCGCTCAGGAGGTTAAAGGTCAGCTTCAAATCAAGAGGGAAGTTAACTTCTTCTATGAAGGTCATAATTGTGGGCATTTTATTGTAGTTTGGCATATGCAAATATAATATAATCTTCCACAAGGTGATTTTACGAACCAGTTTTTTTTTTTATTACCAGAACTAATTTAAAACACATTGTTTAGTCCATTGGGAAATAGTTTTAGTTTTAACTTTTAGAAAGCCATTTCCACATTAATATGTTACCAGTAGAATACATTTCCCCAAAGTTTTTGCTTACTTAAATTGTACCTCCAAAGGTTTAGGCCCGCACCATCTTCAACTCCAGCGCAGGGAGACTTAGTCCATACTAGGAGGTACAGTAGCTGAGGCAAGCGAGTTCCAAACACCTACTCCTGTGAGCATGTGCTATTAAGTAGAAAAGTACCTCCCAGCATGGACCACATCTCTCCAGGCTGGAACTGAAAGGAGAACCATCATGTCCAAGTGTACTGTTCATGAATGTCATAATATCATAACCAAACGCGTTTCAGGGGAATATAAAATATTAGCCATAAGAGAGATACCACTGAAGAAGGGGTATTGAATGGCTAATATTCTTTTATATACCCTAAAATGCGTTTGGTTATGATATGACATTCATGAACAGTACACTTGCACCCCATTCACACAGAGAAATCACTATTTGACATTTGCGTCTTCTTGGAAGAAGTTGGAGAGTTCATTACTGCACAGTGAACTGAGTGGAACCTGCAAAAACTTTCCATCACATTCATAAAGAAGCAATCTGTGAAGTTGAAAACCACAAGAAATTCCATTCTTTAAAGGGGTACTCCTCTGGAAAACATTTTTTTTAAATCAACTGGTGCCAGATAGTTAAACAGATTTGTAAATTACTTCTATTTAAAAATCTTAATCCTTCCAGTACTTATCAGCTTCTATATATTGCACAGGAAATTCTTTTCTTTTTGAATTTCCTTTCTGTCTGACCACAGTGCTCTCTGTTGACACCTCCAGAAACTGTCCAGAGCAGGATAGGTTTGCTATGGGGATTTGCTCATTCTCTGGACAGTTCCTAAAATTAACCGGTCTGATGCTCGCGGTCTTGAACAGGACGTAAATGTACGTCCTGGTGTGCAAAGTATCTCCGCACCAGGATGTACATTTAGGTCCGTGGTCGTTAAGGGGTTAAGCATACTAATTTTGGTGCATTTAGTTATAATTTTCTTAAAGTGGTGACATCGTGAAACAAAAGCCCCCTAAACTTAATAAAAAAAAAATTTTATTCAAAGTTTTATTCAAGTTTTCAAAAACAATATATGGGAAACAGGGTACATAAACCAAAAAGAAGGGGGAGGGGAAAAACAACCACAAAACCAATGGTTCCAACATAAGAAGATACATAAGCAAAGTTCTCGGTAATAAAACTATAGATATAACAAAAACAAAGCTCCTACAGAGAGATGTACATTGACCATTATCAACAGTACACTAGTGAGATCATACCATGGTGCGTATGAGAAAATACATTAAAAGGGAAAAGCAAAAACATAAAATCAGAGTGAGAGGAAGAAGAGCAGAGAAAAAGAAAAAAAAGGGAAAAATTAAAAAGCCACAGCCTAAGATGGATACAGGTTCCTATATTCATCAGTGAGGGAAAACTCCGTCCATGGGCACCACAAAAGTTTGTGTTCAACTAAACATTTATGATAATAAGCAAGGAGATCTTCTATTAGATAAATAAAGATAATTTCAGAAAACCAAACTGTAATGTAAGGAGGGTTAGTGTTTTTTCTGAAGCCATGGTATCA
This sequence comes from Hyla sarda, assembly GCF_029499605.1. Lineage (NCBI taxonomy): Eukaryota > Metazoa > Chordata > Amphibia > Anura > Hylidae > Hyla > Hyla sarda. Next base: position 302,837,948 of record NC_079190.1, on the reverse strand, counting down.
CCTGTCTTGCCGCTACCAGTAAAATAGTGATAGAGCGTATTGAGCCCGGTAAAATGAATAGCACCAGAGAGGCAGGGGAATTAGGGAATCAGAGGAGTGTAACCATATAAATAATTTCTATTACTTTAGACCAGAAAGGTGAAGGGCAGCTCCACCAAATATGAGACAAAGATCCAGGTCCTCCAAACAACTCCAGCAGGAATCGGACTGCAGGATAAATTTTGTGTAATACCATTGGGACCCGATATCATCGGAGAGTGAGAATTTATGACAAAGGGTTATGGATTTATTCCCTTCTTCAGGAGCCAAGCTGAGATTCAATTCCTTTTCCCATTTTGCTATAAAAGTGGGAGGAGTAGAAGACTGCCCTGTTGATCGAATATTCTATATCTGAGATACTGTTTTTATAGGCAGGTCAGAGGCAGAACATAGTAATTCAAATGGTGTCAGTTCTCTAGTTCGTCGAAGACTCTTTTTGTGTATATAAATAGTTTTTTAACCAAGAATATTCAAGCATATGGAGGGAGGTATAAGGTGTTTGGGAAAGTATATCCTGTAAGGGTAGCAGAGATGTGCCATCAAGGGGCACATGTACAGTAAATTAAATAGAGCAGTGTCTAGATAGAAAAAGCTGAGAAGACAAACCAGGTTAAAAAAAAGGCCTATTACCTGTGATAGAGGAGAGTGGGCCATCAGGAATAAAAATAGTATGATGAAAATATAGGGGGAGATTTGTCAAAATCTGTCCAGAGGAAAAGTTGCCCATAGCAACCAGCTTGCTTCTTTCATTTTTAACAAGACCTCTGCAAAATGAAAGAAGCAATCTGATTGGTTGCTATGGGCAACTTTTCCGTTTGGGACGGAGGGCATACCTGTACGCCCTTGCCCTGGTCCCCTTCTATGACGTGCGCTCAGGAGCTGAGGGCGGGCCTTAGCGGGTCGGTCCTGGCTGCTATCTGCTGCCGGGACCTGTGTCTACTCCCACACATCACCAATCGTGGTGATGGCCATTATTAACCCCTTAGACGCGGCGATCAAAGTTGATTGCCGTGTCTAAAGTGAAAGTATCCCGGCAGCTCAGTTGGACTGTTCGGGACTGCCGAGATGAAATCGTGTCCTGAACAGCTCAGAGGATAGAGCAGCAGAGTGCCGATAACACTGATCAATGCTATGCTATGGCATAGCATTGAACAGTGTATGCAATCTAATGAGTGCATGTAAAAGTCCCCTATTATATGGGGACTAAAAAATGGTGTACAAAAAGTAGAAAAAAAAAAGTGATTTAACCCCTTCCCTAATAAAAGATTAAATCACCCCTCTTTTCAAATATGGAAAAAAAAAAAAAAACATGTGGTATCGCCGCGTACGTAAATGTCCCAATTATAAAAACATAATGTTAATTAAGCCCTTAAGGACACAGCTCATTTTCACCTTAAGGACGCAGCCCTTTTTTTGTAATTCTGACTACCGTCACTTTAAGCATTAATAACTCAGATGCTTTTACCGATTATTCTGATTCTGAGATAGTTTTTTCGTGACATATTCTACTTTATTTTGGTGGTAATTTCTTGGTGAAAAATTCCAAAATTTCATGAAAATGTAGCATTTTTCTAACTTTGAAGCTCTCTGCTTGTAAGGAAAATGGATATTCAAAATAAATTTTATATTGATTCCAAAATACAATATGTCTACTTTATGTTGGCATCATAAAATGGACATATTTTAACTTTTTGAAAAAATTTGAGGGTTTCAAATCATAGCAGCAATTTTCAAATTTGTCATGAAAATTGCAAAATCTGAAGGGACAGCTGTTAAAGAACTACAACTCCCAGCATGCCTGGGCAGTCTAGGCATGCTGAGAGTTGTAGTTTGGCAACTGTGACCTCCAGATGTTGCAAAACTAAACTCCCAGCATGCCCAGACAGCCTTTGGCTGTCTGGGCATGGTGGGAGTTGCAGTTGGGCAACCATTAGAAGGGCAGCAGTAAAGATCGCTTGACTGCCCCTTTACTCCCCCCCCCCCCCATCGCCTCCCTACCTGCGCCGCTGATCTCCACCGATGATCGGCAGTCCCCACGGCATCTTCTGTTCAGGTACCCGCCACCGTCTTCTCCCCCCGCTCTGATCGACATCCAGGGGTGGGCAGAGCGGGGGTTTTCCATGGCAACCCCCTGTCGTGCGCTGCAATTGGTCAGAATTCATTATTGACTAATGGCAGGGGATAGGAGGAGATCGCAGCACTGCAATCTCGCGCCTACCCCTCAGGATGATCGGGGCTGTCACTGACAGCTCCGATCATCCCTATTTTCCGGGCGATCGGGTCACCAGAGACCCGATCAGCCCGGAATAGCAGAAAGTCGCATGTCTGAATTGACATGCGATTTTCTGTGATCGCCGACATGGGGGCATGCAGCAGGCAGCCCAGTCCGGTCCCCAACCGGCCAGCGGCGGGGCCCGGAATTCCCACGCCCTATGTCCTTAAGGACTCTGGATGCAGGGTGGATGCATACGCCCTACGTCCTGAAAAAGGTTAAAACGCACAGTCTATGGTGTATACGTAAAAAAAATTCTTAAGTCCAAAATTGTTTATCTTTGGTCACTTTGCAAAAATGTATAAAAAGCGATCAAAAAGTCCCATAAAAAAAAGGGTACCATTAAAAACGTCAGACCACGGCACATAAAATGTCTCAAAGCCCCTTATATGGAAAAATAAAAGTTAGTTATAGTGGTCAAACCTATATAAGTTGGGTATCATTTTAATTGTAACGACCTACAGAATAAATATAAGGTGTCATTTTTACAGAAAAAGTGCACTGCGTAGAATCTGAAACCCCCAAAATTTACAAAATGGCTTTTTTTTCCAATTTTGCGTCACAAATTTTTTTCTGGTTTTGTTATAGATTTGGTGGTGAAATGATTGACAGTATTACAATTCGTATTAAAATTCGTGGCACATAAAACAAGCCCTCATATGGGTCTGTAGGTGGAAAATTGAAAGAGTTATGATTTTTAGAATTAGAGAAGGAAAAAAAAAATTTAAGGGCAAAAATTACAAATGGCTCTGTCCTCAAGGGGTTAAAATCTGCAGGCCAATTTCAATTCCCAAAAAATTAAAAAAAAGCTTTACCCACATGCAATATACTGTAAAGCACCACAACATAATTGAATATTGTCTGCAATCTTGGGTATGATTAACTGATTCATAAAGTCTTTGTATGTGCCATAGAGTGCACAATAAAATTGTTACATTTGTTTTTTAATAGGCTGTCTAACAGGGCCGGACTGGGACCAAAAATAAGCCCGGGCATTTTAGTCTAAGCAGCCTATTTTTTTTATGCGGGCGTCTGACCTTCACCCATCACCTTGGTTCAAGTGGCTCTTCAGCTGCTGCAAAGCTACAACTTCCATCATGCCTGGAACAGTTTCACCCATAATTCTTGCAGAACTTTCAAGTGACTACAGCTCTGACGGGACAATCAGGAGACTAGACAATGGTATATAGTGACATGAGTGACTTCTCTCGCTTTTCTCTGTAGTCTTTATCTTGTCCAGGCACTAGGCTTCTTTCAGAACTACATCTTCTGCAGAGATTGATGCCTGGACATCATTGGCTCTATACGAAGACCATAATCCTGGCACACACTATGCCCCCTGAATATGACCCTGCCACACACTATGCCCTGAAAATAACACTGCCACCCCTGTACTCTCCTCTTCCAGACCCCCTTGTCGTCATCCCCTCTTTCCCTACCAGATAACTATATCCTCCTCCAGAACCCTATGGTCCCTCAGACTCCTCTACATTCCCCAGACCCCTGTGTAACTCTCCAGACCCCTCTGTCCTCCTTCTCCAGACCCCTATGCCCACCAGACCCCTCTGTCCTCTTCCAGATCCCTCTGTCCTCTTCCCACAGAACCCTCTGTCCTCCTCCCCCCAAGATCCTTCTTTCATCCTCTTCCAGACCCATCAGGATCCCTCCCCCCCAGACCCCTTTGTCATCCTTTTCCAAACCCCTCAGGATCCCTCCCCCCGAGACCCGTCTGCCATCCTCCTCCAGATCCCTCAGGATCCTTATTTCCCCAGACTCCTCTGCCATCCTCCACAGGATCCCCCCCCCCCCCCCCCGCCATCCTCCAGACCCTTTAGGATCCCTATTCCCCCCAGACTCCTCTGACATCCCCCCCCCCAGACCCATTTGTCATTCTACTCCAGACCCCTTAGCTCAGGATCCCTATCACCTTAGACCCCTCTGTGACCCCTTTTAGACCCCCTCAGGATCCCCCCCCCCACCAAACCCATCTGCCACCCTCCTTCAGACCCCTCAGAATTCCTATCCCCCCAGACCTCTATGCCATTCAAGACCCCTCAGCTCGGGATCCCCATCGCACCCTTAGATCCCTCTGGATCTCCAGAGCCATATGCCCTCTCTCTCATTCCCCTAAATGACCAGCGGTGGAAGTGGCGTCTGCTTTACTTCTCAATGGCCGACGAGGGCGTATGGAGACGTGCCTGCACAGCTCTTTATTCTAGATTAATGTATGCAGAATAACTTTACAATTGCATGTTATTAAAAAATATGCCTTTTTCTATTTAATTTTCCACTTTGAAGAAATTACCACTAGGGGTCTCCCTACCAGTCCTGGCAGCAAGCATTTCAGACTCATGCTGGAGTCCTAAACACTACGAGCTGCCAGTCTGCTTTGTTCACAAAGGAGAACACTCAGAGCTGCCAGCCTGCTTTGTTCACAGCCTGTTTGGCTGTGAACAAAGCAGGCTGGCAGCTCTGAGTGTTTAGGACTCCAGCATGACAGGACTGATCGGGAAAAATACAATAGAAAGAAGCATATTTTTCATTAACATGCTATTGGAAAGTTATTCAACATTCATTAATCTAAAATATATCAAAAGTTTATTTGATGAGAGGTACCCTTTAAGCCACGGCTCTTTAAGTGGCAACAGGTGGCTGTGGCTCTCTAAGCGCTGACAGGCAGCCGCGGCTCTTAAAGAGCTCTTAAAGCTGCGACCGCTGGCTGCGGCTTTAACCCCTTAAGGACCAATGCAAATAAACCTGTACGCCCCTGAAAGAGCAGGCCTGTTTTTTCAAATCGGGGATGCCTGTCTTTATTAGAGAATAACTCTGGTAACGTTTTGCCAATCACGATAATTCTGACATTGTTTTTTTGTCACAAGTTGTCCTTCATGTACATAGTAAAAGTAAGCCGATATCATTTGTAGTTTTTTTTTTTACAATGCAAAAAATCATGAAATTTTTACAAAAAATTACGATTTTTTGCTATTTTAACACTAATTGGTTGCATATATTTATACTTACTGACCAAATTTATGAAACTTATACTTTCAGATGTCTACTTTATTTTAACGTCATTTTTTAGTTTTTAATTAACATTTTAAATTAGTTAGAACCCTAACAATTTAACTTGAAATTTTGAAAATTTGAAAAGTACATCTTTTTTTATGTGCTATGCAAGGTTTGCAGAAATTAAAAGGTAGTAGAACATAGGAACACCCCCCCCAAATGACCCCATTTTAAAAACTAGACCCCTCAAGGTATTCGCTAGGGGGTACAGTGAGTATTTTAACACCATGGCAGGAATTATTACAAAGTCAGTGTTAAAAATTCGAAATTTGCAATTTTTCACAAATGCATCATTTGGGGGGCATATTTTTTGTACATCACTTCTGATATAGAAAGAAATGCACCCAATATTTTATTTAGCTGCTTGTCCCATGTTCGGAAATACCCCCGCTTTGACCATATATGGTTCCTAGGACTCAGAAGGAGAGGAGCGCCATTTGGCTTTCAGGGCAGAACAGTACCCCCACCCCCACCCCCACAAGTGACCCCATTTATATACCGCACCCCTACAAGTTATTGGATGGTCGGCTGGCAGTATAACGAGTCTGTCTGACAGTTAAGGCTCCTGATGGATATATCCGCCATGTTGTGGGAATAAGCACCCGCTCATGGCGAATATATCCATTACTGCTGTGGCTGGGTAGCTCAGTGTGTCCGCTCATGACTGCTGGCGGAAAATCCGCCGCTATGAGTGGACGCACAAAGCTACCCAGCCGCAGCAGCGAGCTCATTACCGTGACTGCTGCATAATGTGTAGGATCACGTGGCGGACATCCGCAGCATATTACATGCTGCGGATGTCCGCCAATGCGATCCTACACATTATGCTTTTTTTTTTTTTTTTTATTAGATTCATTTAATAAATGTATTTTTAATATATATTTTTTTTTACACTTATTACATTTTTATTTATTTTTACACTTTTATTTTATTTATTTATTTTTACACTTTTTAATGCTTTGGAATACTTATTATTCCAAAGCATTGCAGTTATATGCTGCCTGCCAGTTTTCACTAGCAGGCAGCATATTTCACTAGCAGGCAATACCCAGGGCAGACCTGGGGGTCTTTGTAGGACCCCCGGCAGCCCAGGTATGCAGCAGCACCCCGCGATGCTCCGGGGTGCTGCAGGAGAGACAGAGGGAGCCCCCTCCCTCTGTCAGAACTCCTTACAGCACGTGGTCACTTCTGACCGCGGCTGTAGGGGTTAAACTGTCGGGAGTGAAGTGAACTTCACTCCCGGCAGTGCGGCCACACACAGCACCCCGCGATCGCGATGCGGTGTGCTGCAGAGGAGACAGAGGGAGCCCCCTCCCTCTGTCAGAACTCCTTACAGCGCGCGGTCACTTCTGACCGCGGCTGTAAGGGTTAAACTACCAGGAGTGAAATGAACTTCACTCCCGGCAGTGCGGCAGGCCCCGGCCAGCCGCGTATTACACGCAGCACCCCGCGATCGCGATGCGGGGTGCTGCAGAGGAGACAGAGGGAGCTCCCTCCCTCTGTCATAACACTTACAGCCCGCGGTCACTTCCGACCGCGGCTGTAAGGGTTAAAACTGCCGGGACCAAAGTTTACTTCGGTCCTGGCAGTGCAGCAGGGTCCCGGCTGTGTGTTACAGCAGAGTCCCGGCCGCGATCTCGTGGGTGCACTGAGCAGCACCCACGAGAAGAATGGACGAGTATAGACGTCCAGGTGCGGGAACGCCCGCCAACCTGGACGTCTATACTCGTCCATGGTCGTTATCGGGTTAAAGCAGCGGCCGCTTTTCTTAAAGAGTACCTGTCATCAACAAAAACTTTTAATATGTTGTTCATAATCATTAATGAAGAGATATTGTAATATATCTTCATTCAAAAATATTAATATTTATACCAGTTTTTTCATTTTATACTTTTGGCCACTAGGGGTCACTCTTCTATGCCTGGTCTGCAAGCAGCATCCTATGCTTTTCATAGTAAATGTACAGCTTTTAGGACTAATGCTGAAGGGCTCTGGTCCTTCCACCGGAAGTTCAGTACTCTCAGCTCAGGACTCGCTCCCAGCCTGTGAGCTACAAGCCTGCACATGCCTCTCATATAACAGCCAGTCACCTCCCCCTCCCCCCTGCTCAGTGTTCTCCCTGCCCCTCACCACACATTATCTTATACATTGTATTATCTCACTGCACTCCCTGCTCTGTGCCCCCGCTGACATTCATCTTAATCATTGCCTCTATAATTGCTCCCTCAGTCCCTGGTTCTCAGCATTGACTTTTTAGTGCAGAGAGACACAGGAGAGAGAGAGAGACAGGCTGCTGTCCCTTCCCTGTACTTAGCCTGTATGCACTGTATGCAGAGCAGTGTTTCCCAACCAGGGTGCCTCCAGCTGTTGCAAAACTACAACTCCCAGCATGTCTGGACAGCTGTTGGCTGTCTGGGCATGCTGGGAGTTGTAGTTTTGCAACAGCTGGAGGTGCCCTGGTTGGGAAACACTGCTGCAGAGGGAGAGCAGCATACAGGAAGACTGGCAGAAGCAGAGCCCCAGCTGCCGGGACCCGCCTCCTTCCACTCCTCAGAAAGACAGTGCTCCTGAGCTAATGAAGAGGGATAAAAAAAAAGGTATTTCCACAGCGTTTTAAACCTCAATAAACACAGGGATAGGCATAGTTAGAGAAAGGGACAGATGGGAAGGGGGATCAGGGAAAGTTTAGATGATGACAGGTACTCTTTAACCACTTAGAGATCATAGGGACCTGTACGCCCGTGGGAATTTCTGTCCCATCCCCCCCTAATAGTTCCTCAAGGGTCCGCCACAGATTTTTGAGTGTTACCCGGGCCCTATTAGGGGTTCAGGGCGGTGCTGCATTTGCACCCCCCCCCCCCCTATTTTTTGGGGGCCACAGCATTTTTTTCCCTCCATATAACGGTGTGATTTATACCGTATTTTTCGCCATATAAGACGCACCCAATTTTAAAGGAGGAAAATCTAGAAAAAAAAAGATTCTGAACCAAATACTGTAGTAAAATATTTTATATCAGTATAGTTCCCCCACAATAGTTGGCAGTATAGTTCCCCCACAATAGTTGGCAGTATAGTTCCCCCACGATGGTAGGCAGCTCCTCCCCCCTCCCCCCCACAATAGTTGGCAGTATAGTTCCCCCACAATGGTAGGCACTGGCAGCTCCCCCCCCACAATAGTTGGCAGTATAGTTCCCTCACAATGGTAGGCAGCTCCCCCCCCCTCCAAAATGGTAGGCAGCTCCCCCCCCCCTCCAAAATGGTAGGCAGCTCCCCCCCCCCCTCCAAAATGGTAGGCAGCTCCCCCCCCCTCCAAAATGGTTGGCAGTATAGTTCCCCCACAATGGTTGGCAGTATAGTTCCCCCACAATGGTTGGCAGTATAGTTCCCCCACAATGGTTGGCAGTATAGTTCCCCCACAATGGTTGGCAGTATAGTTCCCCCACAATGGTTGGCAGTATAGTTCCCCCACAATGGTTGGCAGTATAGTTCCCCCATAATGGTTGGCAGTATAGTTCCTCCACAATGGTTGGCAGTATAGTTCCCCCACAATGGCTGGCAGTATAGTTCCCCCGCAATAGTAGGCAGCTCCCCCCCACAGACATACAGCTTCCAGCCATATACAGTGTATGGCTGGAGGCTGTATCTCTGTGTGCTGCCCCCACAGTGATCCGGTCACTGCTCCTCTGGCCCCGGTGTCACAATCTACTGCTATGGCCTATGGACCATAGCAGTAGGTGCCGGGACCGGAGGAGCGGTGACCGGAACGCTGAAGATTACACACCGCCGGTCACTCACCAGGCCCCGGTCGGCGTGCGTCTTCCTCCGGTCCTCCGGCGTCTCTATGGTTGTACGCACGGGACGTCACTGAGGTCCCGTGCGTACAACCATAGAGAGGCAGAGGATCGCAGGAGGACCGGAGGAGGACGCTCATCGGCCGGGAAATGGTGAGTGACCCGCGGACATCCTTATGTCCCGAAAAGATTTTTCGGGACACAGGGATGACCGACATAGGAAAACCTATGATTTTATGTGCCCGGGCCAGCTCCTGTGTGCGGCTGCAGGCGGGGGCCGGCCAGAGCAGGTAAAAACTAATACTGTATATTAAAAACCAGGGGGCCTCCAGCTGTTGTGAAACTACAACTACCAGCATGTTCAGACAGCCTTTGCCGGTCCGGGCATGCTGGTAGTTGTAGTTTCAGAACAGCTGGAGGCCCCCTGGTTTTTAGTATACAGTTATTAGTAATTCACTTGCCCGGCACCCGGAACTGTATGTTCCAGGCGTAGGGCAATAAACATAACCGGTGTGAGGTGAAAAATTCACCGGCGGTCATGAGGCTGCTGCGGGTGGGGAGCGGGTAGTCAGCACCAGTACCGCACCGCCGCAGCCTCTGTACTTACCACTGACTCCCCGCTCTCGCCCGCAGCAGCCTCGGGCGTATATTCGCCGTATAAGACGCACCAACTTTTCCCCCCACGTTTTGGGGAAGAAAAAGTGCGTCTTATACGGCGAAAAATACGGTAATCACACACAGTTATATATAAAGTTCGCACCAAACACACACTACATACTTCTCCGCCACCCCCCACCCCCCACCCCCGCATTTGTGGCTACCGATCAGGACACTTTGGGTCCAGGTTTATTATTATTATGGGGGGCCTCTGCATTAAAAACTGCTTCAGGGAGTATCACACTTCAATGAAGTACTACATTTTCCCTATTCATTTTAATTTCCCATAATTTGATCTCAATGTACCAAGTCCAGAGTAAGTTCCAAAATTTAACCCCATGAAACCACTAAATTGCCCAAAAACTTATTTTAAAAAAAACCTGATAACACCTCTGTCGGTATTTTGGTATAAATGGGTCACAGAGTTACTATCATCGGGGACTTTTTTTATGTTGCCTCAAACGTGCAGTGCTCTCTCCCCACCTGAGCGGGGTGCGCATTTGAGGCAACAGGTTGGGGACGGCCACACACATCACATTCCCAGAATGATGATGATTCAGAGCATAGGGTTTGGGATAGGCATATTTTTTTAGTTTGGGCTATGTTCTGGGTCATTATTCTGGGAACATAACCTGTTTTATTTTACGTTCTACTGTACCCCATTTTAGTAATTTACCCCATGTAACGTTCTCTCATTTTCTCCTTTTACCACTTGTGAAAATGAAAAATTTGGGGTAATCCCAGCATTTTAGTGTAAAATAACAATTTTTCCTTTTTACATCCCACTTTAATGAACATTTATCAAACACCTGTGGGGTGTTAAGGCTCACTGTGGGGTGTAGTTTCCAAAATAGTGTGCCATGTGTTTTTTTTTTGCTTTTCTGGCACCATATGGGCTTCTTAAATGCGACATGCCCCCCCCCCCCCCCCCATTTCATAAAAATTTGCAAATATGACTCCTTTTCTGAGCATTGTAGTGCGCCCGCAGTGCACTTGATGTCCACACGTGGTGTTTCCATACTCAAGAGATGGGGTTACCAATTATGGGGAGCATTTTCTCCTATTACTCCTTGTAAAAATGTAACATTCGGGAGAAAACCAGCATTTTAGTGAAAAAAAAAAAAATGAAATTTACACAAACAACTTTAACGAAAAGTCGTCAAACACCTGTGGGGTGTTAAGGCTCACTGTACCCCTCGTTACATTCCTTGAGGGATGTAGTTTCCAAAATAGTATGCTATGTGGTGTTTTTTTTTCTGTTCTGGCACCATAGGGGCTTCCTAAATGGGACATGCCCCCCAAAAACATTTCAGCAAAATTTGCTTTCCAAAAGCCAAATGTGACTCCTTCTCTTCTGAGCATAGTAGTGCACTAGCAGTGCACTTAACGTCCACACATGGGGTATTTCCATACTCGGAAGAGATGGGGTTACAAATTTTAGAGGGGAATTTTCTCCAATCACCCCTTGTAAAAATGTAAAATTTGGGGGGAAACCAGGACTTTAACTGACATATCCAATTTTAACAAAAAGTCATCAAACACTTGTGGGATGTTAAGGCTCACTGGACCCCTTGTTACATTCCTTGAGGGGTGTAGTTTCCAAAGTAGTATGCCATGTGGGTTTTTTCCTGCTCTGGCACCATAGAGGCTTCCTAAATGTGACATGCCCCCCAAAAACCATTTCAGAAAAACTCACTCTCCAAAATCCCATTGTCGCTCCTTTCCTTCTGAGCCTTGTAGTGCACCCACAGAGCACTTTACATACACATATGAGATATTTCCTTACTCAAGAAAAATTGGTTTACAAATTTTAGGAAAATTTCTCTCCTTTTACCCCTTGCAAAAATTCAAAAACTGGGTCTACAAGAACAGGAGAGTGTAAAAAATGAAGATTGTGAATTTTCTCCTTCACTTTGCTGCTATTACTGTGAAACACCTAAAGGGTTAACACACTTACAGAATGTCGTTTTGAACACTGAGAGGTGCAGTTTTTATAATGGGTCATTTGTGGGGTATTTATAATATTAAGGCCCTTCAAATCCACTTCAAACCTGAACTGGTCCCTGAAAAATTCCACTTTGAAAATTTTGTGAAAAACTGGAAAATTGCTGCTGAACTTTGAAGCCCTCTGATATCTTACAAAAGTAAAAACATGTCAACTTTATGATGCAAACATAAAGTAGACATATTGGCCCTCATTTACTTAGAAAATCGGGTTGTAAGTCTATCTTGCTTTCTTACCCGACTGCTTTTTTCCCCTGGTATTTATTATTATGCCGCATCCTGTTTGTCGCACGTGGGTTTTGTTGGTTTTGGTTTCCAACTCCTCTGAGCTGTCGGGAAAAAATCCACAACAATACAACATATTCGGGTTGGAAACCTTTATAAATACGTGGGAAAGCTCAGAAATGTCGGGTTACGCCCCTTTTTCGGGTTTGGCAGAATCCACATCGGGTCCGTCGGGAAAAAATGTTGCATCGTGTCGCAGACTGGAGCACGATGTCTGCGACATGGCGCAGACAAAGATGCGACAAAAAAAAAAACAGACAAAAGAGGTCGGGTTTAGAATAGTAAATGAGGGCCATTGTCTGTATGAATCAATATATAATTTATTTGGGATGTCCATTTTCCTTATAAGCAGAGAGCTTCAAAGTAAAAAAAATGCAAAAGTATCAACAAAAACTTACCACTAACAAAGTACAATATGTCATGAACAAACACTCTCTGAATCAGAATAAAAAGTAAAAGCATCCCAGAGTTATTAATGCTTAACCCCTTAACAACGAAGGACATAAATTTACGTCCTGGTGAGGTGGTACTTACCGCACCAGGACGTACACTTATGTCCTAAGCATAACCGCGGGCATCGTACAGATGCCCGGATCATGCACGGCAGGTCCCGGCTGTGTATCGTAGCCAGAGACCCGCCGGTAATGGCGGATATCCGCATTCCCACAGATGTCCGCCATTAACCCCTCAGATGCCTTGATCAATACAGATCACGGCATCTGCAGCATCGCGGTCACTTAAATGGATGATCGGATCGCCCCCCGCAGCGCTGCCGTGGCGATCCGATCATCCAGCACAGCAGACGGAGGTCCCCCTCACCTGCTTCCGCTGTCTTCCGGGCGTCTTCTGCTCTGATCTGCCTTCCCGCAGACCAGAGCAGAAGATGACTGATAGCACTGAACAGCATTAGCAATCTAATGATTGCTTTAAATAGTCCCCCTGTGGGGATTATTAACCCCTTAAGGATTTTTCTGTTTTTGCACTTTCGTTTTTTCCTCCTTACCTTTTAAAAATCATAACCCTTTCAATTTTCCACCTAAAAATCCATATTATGGCTTATTTTTTGCGTCGCCAATTCTACTTTGCAGTGACATTAGTCATTTTACCCAAAAATGCACGGCGAAACGGAAAAAAAAAAACCATTGTGCGTCAAAATCGAAAACAAAAAGGCCATTTTGTAACTTTTGTGGGCTTCCGTTTCTACGCAGTGCATATTTCGGTAAAAATTACACCTTATTGTTCTGTAGGTCCATACGGTTAAAATGATACCCTACTTATATAGGTTTGATTTTGTCGCACTTCTGGAAAAAATCATAACTACATGCAGGAAAATTTATACGTTTAAAAATGTCATCTTCTGACCCCTATAACTTTTTTATTTTTCCACGTACGGGGCGGTATGAGGACTAATTTTTTGCGCCGTGATCTAAAGTTTTTATTAGTATGATTTTTGTTTTGATCTGACTTTTTGATCACTTTTTATTCATTTTTTAATGTTATAAAAAGTTACCAAAATACGCTTTTTTGGACTTTGGAATTTTTTTGCGCGTACGCCATTGACCGTACGGCTTAATTAATGATATATTTTTATAGTTTGGACATTTACGCACGCGGCGATACCACATATGTTTATTTTTATTTTTTTTTTACACTGTTTTATTTTTTTTTATGGGAAAAGGGGGGTGATTCAAACTTTTATTAGGGAAGGGGTTAAATGACCTTTATTAACACTTTTTTTTTACTTTTTTTTTGCAGTGTTATAGGTCCCATAGGGACCTATAACACTGCACACACTGATCTCTCATCCTGATCACAGGCGTGTATTAACACGCCTGTGATCAGCATTATCGGCGCTTGACTGCTCCTGCCTGGATCTCAGGCACGGAGCAGTCATTCGTCGATCGGACACCGAGGAGGCAGGTAAGAGCCCTCCCGGTGTCCGATCAGCTGTTCGGGACGCCGCGATTTCACCGCGGCGGTACCGAACAGCCCGACTGAGCAGCCAGGATGCTTTCAGTTTCACTTTAGAAGCGGCGGTCAGCTTTGACCGCCGCTTCTAAAGGGTTAATACCGCACATCGCCGCGAACGGCGATGTGTGGTATTAGCCGCGGGTCCCGGCCGTTGATTAGCACCGGGACCCACGCGATATGATGCGGGATCGCGGCGCGATCCCGCTTCATATCGCGGGAGCTGGCGCAGGACGTAAATATACGTCCTGCGTCGTTAAGGGGTTAAAGTGTAAAAGTAAAGTAAAAAAAAATTTGAAAAACCCCGTCCCCCAATAAAAACGTAATTGTCCCATTTTCCCTATTTCACCCCCAAAAAGTGTTTAAAAAATATTTTATATACATATTTGGTATCGCTGCGTGCGTAAATATCTGAGCTATTATAATAAAATGTTAATTATACCGTATGATGAACGGCGTGAACGTAAAAAAAAATCCAAAATAGCAGTTTTTTTTTAAACATTTTATAAAAAAATAAATAAAAATAAAATGTATTAAGATTTATATAAGCAAATATGGTATCAATAAAAAGTACAGATCACAGCGCAAAAAATGAGCCCTCATACCGCCGCTTATACAGAAAAATTTAAAAGTTATAGGTCTTCAAAATAGGGGGATCTTAAACGTACTATTTGGTTAAAAAGTTTGTGATTTTTTTTTTTTTTTATAGGTGCAACAGTAATAGAAAAGCATTTTATCATGGGTATCATTTTAAATCGTATTGACCCAAAGAATAAAGAACACGTAATTTTTACCGTAAATTGTACGGCGTGAATAGGAAACTTTCCAAAATTAGCAAAATTGCGGTTTTCTTTTTAATTTCCCCACAAAAATAGTATTTTTTTTGGTTGCACCATACATTTCATGGTAAACGGACAACTGGTTGCGCAAAAAACAAGCCCTCATACTAGTCTGTGGATGAAAATATAAAAATTAAGATTTTTTTGAGGGCGAGGAGGAAAAAACGAAAAACGCAAAAATAAAATCCTTAAGGCCCAAATGGGCTGCATCCTTGAGGGGTTAAAGTGACAGTGGTCAGATGTGCAAAAAAAATGCCCGGGTCCTTAAGGTGAAAATGGGCTGGGTCCTTAAGGGGTTAAGGAGCAAGCCCATGTTGGCCTTAAAGGGGTACTCCGCTATGTACTAGCCGTCAAGCCCCCTCCCATAGACATGAATGGAGGGGGCGTGGCGTGACGTCACAAATGCAAAAAAATCTGCAAGCTTCCGTGTCTCGGCCGCCGCCTCTGCTAGCCCAAAGATTGCAAGAGTTCCCAGCGTCGAAAATGCTGCAATCTAACATCTTATCCCCTATCCTTTGATTAGGGGATAAGATGTTTACAGCGGAGTACCCCTTTAAGGACCAGGCCAATTTTCATATTTGCATCATATTGTTTTTCCTCCTCCCCTTCTAAAAATCATAACACTTTTGCACCTAGACACATAAGGGCTTGTTTTTTGCATCACTAATTGTACTTTGTAATGAAATCACTTTTATAACAATCTGCGGCAAAAAAAAAATAATAATTTGTGAGGTGAAATAAAAAAAACGCCATTTTGTAATTTTAGGTGGCTCCCGTTTCTATGCAGTGCACTTTTGGGTAAAAATTACACCTAATCTTTATTCTGTAGGTCCATATGGTTACAAGGATACCCAATTTATGTAGGTTTTATTTTATTTTACTACTAAAAAAAAAAAAAAAAATTTTTTTTACTAAATGCACCAAAATGAGTATGTTTAAAATTGTCATCTTATGACCCCAATAACTTTTTTATTTCACCACATACGTGGCTATATGAGGGCTCATTTTTTGCGCTGTGGTCTGTAGTTTTCATCGGTACCATTTTTGTTTTGATGGGACTTTATGCTTAATATTTTTATGGTATATGATGTGACCAAAAATGCACCGTATTTTTTTTTTACTCGTACGCCATCGACCGTGAGGTTAACTATCCTTATATTTTAATAGTTAGGATATTTACGCACACGGCGGAACCACATGATTATTTAAATTTTATTCTTTTATTTAAAAAATGGGAAAGAGGGGATTCAAACTTTTATTAGGAAGGAGTTAATTCACTTTTATTCACTTTTTATTTAACACCCCAAGAGGTTAAAGGTAGGGTCACATACAAAGCTCATCCGCAGCATATTTGATACTGCGGATACACGGGCAGCAGTCAAAGAGCAACTGCAGAACGAGCTCCCTGTAGCTCTGTATGGCTGCGCGTAGCGTAGGGATTTCCTGCTGACAGTCATAAGCTGACACACAAAGCTACCTGGCTGCAGCAGGGAGCTCGCTCTGCGACTACCGGCAGCATATCACATCAAATAATGCTGCGGATGCACTGTGGTGTATGACCCTACCCTAAGAGCCATAACTCATTTTTCCATCCACAAAGCCATATGAGTGCTTGTTTTGCATCACCAATGGTACTTCACAATTACTACTTTCCTTCTACCATAAAATGTACGGCACAGTAAAAACAATATTTTTCTTTTTTTTTTCAGAGGAACTGAAAAAAAAAAAAAAACATGAGTTTGCTACTTTTGTGGGAGTTTCATTTTTTTTCAATTCAAACACCCATGTTTATTATTGTCTTGACTGTAAGACAGTCAGAACCTTTTTTAAAAAAAAAGTATGTTATAAATTGCCATATTCTGACCCCCTATAACGTTAGTAGTTTTTGTTAGTATTTTTGTTTCAATGGAACCTCGGCCAGGAGAAACTATAGCTGCAGGGCCAGGCGATACGAACTTGATTTTAATCTAAGGAATTGATACTCCAATTTATGTTCCATCCCATAGGTTGTCTTCTAGTACTTCCTAATTGTAACAGTTTGGGTCTGCAGTGTGGGTGCCTTATGGATGCAGAAATACACGGATCGAAAGATTAGAGTAAATCTGGACTGCACTTCTTTCCCAGACTATACATAAATGGTGCTCTACACATCTGGGAAGACAAGATATATTTGACGCTTTCTTAGATTGAAGTACGTCTGATATGAACAAGATCAAGAAAGCTATGATTGAACATTTTTGTAAAAAGAATGCTACTAATTACTATTTGATAACTGTATCTCATAATGCTACAGCATGGGTAAAAGGAGATATTAGACCATAAATGTTGCGTAGTTTAGATAATAGACCTATTACAATTAAGATTGTACTACCATATTTTAATCAAAATGTACAATGTGTAGTATTTAATAATATGGTAATGTTTATATTATACCCTGGTCAAGAATTTGTAATTCAGAAGAATCCCTTACAAATCTATAGAATGCTTAGTACAGGTACTGGATCAATAATAACTACATTTACATACCCACTAAAGATAATGGTACTGCTTTTACCACTAGGGTTGTGAAACAAGAAGTAGGTTGTAAACATGTCAGGAGTGGAGCATTAATAACTGATTTGACAATAGATATAATGGGAAAAAAATGGAAAGAATACGGCACTCTCCAATTGTGTGGGTACAAAGGTAGGATCACAAACCCTATACACAATCAAGCAAAACAACATTCCACTTACGTGGAAGAACTCCACTTGTGTAAGTAGAAGAGATATATTATGCAATCCAACATATAAAGTAACGTTTCGGTCAAATTAGAACTTCATTAGACCTATGTCCAAACAAAATAGAAAATTCCATTGTAACAAACAATATTCATAATCACATGTCATGCTAGTACAGGATCTAAAACATGAAATCTGTAAATCAAATGATATATGGATATAAACAAATAATCCATTGTCACACTATGGTATACGGTAGTCGTACAAGTAATAAAAAACAAGGCATACATGAGGAACAGTGTATAACCGGCATATTAAGTAATCAACGTGCCAAAATAATCCATAACAAACAAAAAATAAATAATCTGCAGCAGTACCATCAAGCTTGTGAATGCAGAAAAACACATGGTATGCAATACACTTCGGGGCCAGACAGCAAGGTGAAAGGTTCAGCACCATGTTGACTGCGACTCACTGGATTGCTGCGGAGCGAGAAGGGATTAAAGGAGTACTCCGTGATAAGAAAAAGTATCCCCTATCCTAAGGATAGGGGATAAGTTTCAGATTGTGGGGATAAGATGTTTACAGTGGAGTACCCCTTTAAGGACCAGTCCAATTTTCATTTTTTCACTTGTTTTTCCTCCTCCCCTTCTAAAAATCATAACCCTTTTGCACCTACAGACACATATAAGGGCTTGTTTTTTGCATCACCAATTGTACTTTGTAATGAAATCACTTATTTTATAACAACCTGCAGCGAAACAAAAAAAAAAAAAAACGTATTTGTGGGGTGAAATTAAAAAATGCCATTTTGTAATTTTTGGTGGCTCCCGTTTCTACGTAGTGCACTTTTGGGTAAAAATTACACCTTAATCTTTATTCTGTAGGTCCATACGGCTACAAGGATACCCAATTAATGTAGTCTTTATTTTATTCTACTGCTTTAAAAAAAATTATAACTAGACGCCCCAAAATTAGTATGTTTAAAATTGTCATCTTCTGACCACTATAACTTTTTTATTTTACGGCATACATGGCTATATGAGGACTCTCAAAGTCCAAGCACAAGAAGTGCCGCCTGGAGTGCTGAGAGGGGGGGGGGGGGGTCCAGCCTCATCCAATCATAGCTCCTCTCACACATAACTGCCATATGCTGTTGGTTGGACACCCCCCCCCAGCACTCCAGGCGGCACTTCCTGTGTTTGGACTTTGGTTCAAAGTCGGTGTATGAGTTGGGGGAAAATGTGCTCGAGCTTTTTTTAAGCACAAATAAAACAATCGAAAACTTCATTTTTTTAAACAAAGTATATTAGAAATATTTTTCCTTTACCATAAGGAGTGCAAGAGCAAAAATTTGTTTTAAATGAGAGTGCCCATTTAAGTCTTTCCGTACTACCTTGAATTTTTGATCAGATGCCTCTGCAGAATCGGTAAAACTTTCTTCTCGTACTGCTGTTTTGTCCAATACCACTAGGCGTGTACTGTGGTTAAAATCTTGGTCGGGAGACATGACTTCAAAAAGTAAACTCTGCTCCCTTCCTTTCCATGGAAAATGTTTATTTGGTCCAGAGTTGGATTCTATTCTGGAAAACGCAGCAGACAAGAAAAAAAGGATTGCCATTAGATAAGGTCCAACCTAAAAAGTCTCCTTTTCGTCTTTTTCCAGTCAGACCAATCTTTCAGAGGAGGTAAAGGGAAAACAGGACGTTGGTCTTACAGGAAGGGATGTAGGGGTAGGAATATCTTTACTAACCCTGGACAGTCCTCTTCCAACCCTAAGCAATGACGACAGGCCAGTGGGGGCAAGGCTTTCTCATTTTGCCCCAGTTTGGGAGTCACTAATTCCCAATCCCTGGATAGTAGAGATGATATCTCGGGGCCTCCAGATCGAGTTGTCATCACCTCCCCTCCAAGGTATGTCGTTACTCAGCAGAGTAAAAAAAAAAAACCACAACAGAAAATTGGTTCTCAAGGGTGTTCAGACCTTCTCAGACTGGGTGGTATCCAGGAGGTTCCTCTCCTTCCGAGGGGTCTAGGTCATTAGTCTTCCCTGTTTTGTCTCCAAACCAAACGGAAATTTCCGTACAAAATTTGAAACCTGAAACCCCTGAACAAAATTTGTGGTTTACAAGAAATTCAAGATGAAAACTAAAGTCTGCAGTTCAGTTAATAAAGGAGGGGGCAGTGATGGCGACTATCGATCTTCGTGATGCATATTACCACATTCCCATCCATTTAAATTCACAAAAATATTTGAGATTTGCTATCCAGTGGGGGTCCAGGGTCCGCCACTTTCAGTTTGTCTCCCATTCAGCCTGTCATCTGCACCTTGAATTTTCACCAAAGTCTGAGCAGAGGTGGTTGCCATTCACAGGAAGGAGTCTATTCTAATTATTCCGAATCTAGACTACATTCTGATAGTGGCGTACACAGTTCCTCAATTGGAACTTCATTTACAGAGAACAATTTGTTCTCCAGAAGTTGGGTTGGATCCTAAATCTTGACGAATCAGATCTTATTCCCAGTCAGAGGAAAATATTCCTAGGTACCCTCTTGGATTCAAGGATTCAGACCTTTTTTCTTCCGGATTCCAAGAGGGTATTGCAGGCATTAGTCTCCAGATTCCTAACCCTCCATTCTTGTACAATCAGGATGGCAATGTCAACTCTGGGCCATATGACATCATGCCTCCAATCAGTAGTTTGGGCTCAGTTTCACTCCAGGCCTCTACAAAAGTGGATCCTAACCATTTGGGACAAGTCTTAGAAGTCTTTACACAGAAGAGTGATAATTCCCACTCAAGTGAAATAACATCTAAAGATGGTGGACGTTCAAGAAAAATTTAGAGAAGGGAGTAAGTTGGTTTCAGACAAACCAGTTACTCATAACATATGCCAGTGCAGGGGGATAGGGTAGTCCAAGGAAAGTGGGATCTTCTGGCAGCAAGAAAATCTTCCAACTTCAGAGCTACTGGCAATATGGATGACACTCCAAGAGTTGGAGATCTGCAAGAATCGCCATATCATCATTTATTCGGACAACACTACTGCAGTTGCCTTTATAAAGGTGTCAGGGAGGTCCAAGGTATACAGCTCTCCAGTCAATTTCTCATTAAATATTTTCTTGGGCAGAAAACAAGGTGCTTTCTATCTCAGCAGTCAATCTCAAAGGGGTCTAGAACTTGGAGGCAGACATGAATGGTCTCTAGCTCCGTGGGAATTCAGAATGATTACGGAGAAGTGGGGGGGTTCCTCAAATAGATCTCTTTGCAACCAGGAGAAATCACATGATTGATCTATTCTATTGCCTAAATCCAAGGGACTCTCCTCTAGCAGTAGATGCATTGGCTCGGGATTGGATATTCAGTATGGGATATGCATTTCCTTCCCTGCTGCTGATCTCGGGTCTACCATTGCATTCTAATCCTAGTAGCTCCATACTGGCCAAAGAGGAGCTGGTTTTCTCTAAGACTCTAAGTGTAGAGGATCCAATCTTCTGTCCCAGGGTCAATCCTTTCATCGTCAGATCAAAAACCTCAGCTTGACAGCATAGAAATTGAAAAGTCCTTCCTGCTGAAGGAAGGTTTCTCTGAAAAGGTGGTAAATACGCTTCTATCTAGCCGTAAAGATATTACCTCTAGAATCTGTGCTAAAACCTGGAAAAGTTTATTTCTCAGTGTGGGGCTTCTTTTTCTATTAACACTCCGGTGATTCCTAAAATTCTAGACTTCCTTCAGCAAGGATTTGATTTAGGTCTTTCCCCTAGTACTCTTAAAGTACAGGTTTATGCTCTCAGTGCTATCATGTAAAATTGGCTGATAACATGTGGATTAAAAGATTTATTAAAGCATCCAGTAGACTCAGACCTAAGACTTTAAATATCTGTCCTCAGTGGAATTTAAATACAGTTCTAGCGGCTCTGCCTCTGGATCCCTTTGAGCCTCTATTTCTGATATTTTTTTGACTCAAAACTATATTTTTAATTGCCATCACTACAGCTAGAAGAGTAGGTGAAATTCAGGCTCTCTTTCTAATCAGAAAGAGCCTTATATCAGAATTTTGGATGACAAAATCTTTAGGGAGGAAGTTAGGATCAAGCTTAAAGTGTCTCTACCTTTCATAGATCACAGGATATTGTGCTCAAATCCCCAAAATGACTTAGTCATGTAGGGGTAGATTTATCAAAACTTGTGCAAAGGAAAAGTTGCCCAGTTGCCCATAGCAACCAGATTGCTTCATTCATTTTGCAGCGGCCTTGTTAAAAAGGAAAGAAGCAGGCTGATTGGTTGCTATGGGCAACTTTTCCTCTGGACAGGTTTTGATAAATCTCCCCCATAGTCTTTTGGATGTTAGAAGAGCTGTTCTCATTTACATTGAAAGAACTAGTCGGTGGAGGAAGGAGGATATGTTTATTCAGTTTGCTGGCCCTAATAGTGGCAAAAAAGCCTCCAGAAGTTCTATAGCCAGATTGATTAAGACCGCAATTTCAGAGGCTTATGAGGCTAGAGGTAAAGCCCCTCCTACACAATTGAAGGCCCATTCTACTAGAGCAATTTCCTCATCATGGGCAGAGAGCTGGAGCTTCTGTAGAACAGATTTGCAAAGCTGCCACTTGGAAAAACCTCCATACTTTTTCCAGACATTATAGAACTCACATTTTGTCTTCGGAGGATATGGCCTTTGGACATAAAGTTCTCAGTGCTATAGTCCCTCCCTAAATAAATTCTTTGGCATTTCTCATGGGTGCTGTCGTGGAGACGTGGGGGGAAATAGTGAATTATACTCACCGAGAATTCCTTTTCTGGAAGTCTCCATAACAGCACCCATACATCCCACCCTTTGGTTTTATTGTGGTGTTTTTTTGGTGCACTTTTTTTCCCTTTCCTTCGGTGTTCTTATAACTACACTGGTGTGGAGAGGAAGGGGTGGGGAATCTAACCTCTCAGTGTTTTTTCCTGTCCCAATCAGGAGGAGGAGATAATCTCATGGGTTTTTATTTACATGTTTGTTTATGGGAAAAGGGGGGTGATTTCAACTTATTAGGGAAAGGGTCAATTCATTTATTAACTTTTTTTTTTTGCAGTGTTATAGCTCCTATAGGGAGCTATAACACTGCACACACTGATCTTTTACACTGATCACTGCAAAGCCATAGCTTTGCATTGATCAGTGTTATCAGTGGTCGATTGCTCAAGCCTGCATCTCATGGGGCGTGGCTTAATTATCTCCTGCAGACATGAGACATCTGGCTCTGCCCTTGCTCCTCCCCGCTCTAGCTTTGGCAAACTTTGGAGAACGGAGGGGAGGAGCGGTCCGAATTTTTCATGGGCTTGATTTTTCACCTCACACCGGCATTAAAGAAAAATAAGCGGGAAGTCGGTCTGTCCCTGCTTGCCCGATACAGGGCTAAATCTATGAAAAATTCACCTGCCCGGAACTACATGTCCCAGGCGATAGGATTTCCACATCCCTGTAAGAAGGTTACAACAGAGGGTCAGAGGGAAGGGGAAAAAAAAAAAATCATGTGGCACAGGACGTAATCAAGAGGGGAGGGAGAGGATTTGGCACAGGGGGGAAAAAGTAGCACAGTTGGGTGAAGGCGGAATTAAATGGCACAAGAGGTATGATGTGGTACATGGGCGTGGTAAAGAGGGGGTTATTAGTTTGCACAGAGGGTAATAAAAGGTTGAATTAAATGGCACGGGGGGGGATATGATGTAGAGAAAGGGGATAAGGGGGGGGGGATGATTTGGCACAGGAGGAATAAAGTGGCACCTGGGTATGGGGGAAAGTGGGGGCGTGTGATTGTGGACCTACAGAAGCAGTTTCCTGCTTTACTGCTGGGGCTGCTGCAGGGTGCCCTTACTAGAGTATTGGCTCTACATCCCCATCCTGCACATTTCTGTACTGCTGGAGGTCATTTTGCAGGGCTCTGGCAGTGCTCCTCCTTGCACAAAGGCAGAAGTAGTGGTCCTGTTGCTGGGTGGTTGCCCTCCTACACGTCTCCTGATGTACTGGGTTGTCTCTTGGTAGCGCCTCCATGCTTTGGACACTATGCTGACAGACACCACAAACCTTCTTGCCACAGCTCGAAATTGATGTCCAATCCTGGATGCGCTGCACTACCTGAGCCACTTGTGCCATATCACATGCATTACATTTTTGCACTATAAACACCTGTTTTGGGGCTGGTGGATATTAAGGATCTCCTGAATGTTTGCTTTATCTCTATTTAGAGCTGTCTCCCTGCTTGGTCGAGATTATATTCCTGACCAATTAGCGAATCCCTATCTGAATACTTAGGACCGGAAATACACCATTCCCGATCCAATCGGATTTGAGAAACTGATGTGAGTATTATAACGCCATCAGCTTTATAAGTCCCATTATCATAAGGTTGTCCGGTTTCTGTTGAAGAGTCTTTAGTCCACGATACTTACCATTGTGTCATAAATAATGCCGATATCTTTAAACCGTCACCGTACTAGCAGCTGCTAAATATTAATAACAGCGCGTGCATTTGTTTACTTACTGATACGCACGCCTCCCTTTCACGTCACGGGGGGGCGTGGCGCGCCGCTTTGTATAAAGCAGCACTGCTGGCGGAAGTGACGTCAGACGCCAGTTCTCGCCGCAGTAGGCGAGAGGATCCGGACACCTCCAGTACCCTGCTATAGACAGGGAAGCGTCTACACGCTCTACAGACCAGCTAACCAGCTTGCTCTTTCTGTTGCTGTGTAAGAGGGGGCGTGAAAGAGGAGTTTCAAAAACTGATTATCTGTTGTGCGGAGTGAATCTGTGGAGTGGGTGCGACTGCCTATAGCCCACATTCATATTTTGGGTAAGTGTTTCTCTTTTGCACATAGTGGGATAACTGTTAGAGTTTAAACACCCTTTTTCATATTTTTTTTTTCTCTGTTCCACCTCTAGGGGGAGGAGGAGTAGATTGGGCACAGGTGTATAAATCTTAGCTTGGGACTCTTATTGAGAGCTTGCTCTTCTGAGTGTTGCTGTGTAAGAGGGGGCGTGAAAGAGGAGTTACAAAAACAGGAGTTTGAAAGCAGGAGGTTGAGATCGCTGTGAGTGTTAATTTCTGAACCCACAAGGTCTACAAAAAATTTTAAGTGTAATTTTGACTGTCTGTTTTTTCCTATACATTTGTGAAATCCCCATAACTAGATGGCCTCCATGTTGGAAAATGCAGTCCAATGTACATCCTGTTTAATGTATGCAATCCTTGAACAGCAGTTTGAGGTTGCATATTGTTGTGAGAGATGTGTGCTAGTTGTCCGTTTGGAAGCCCAGATCCTGCATCTAGAGGGGCGACTGGCAACAATGAGAAGCATTAACAACATGGAGAGGAGTCTCCTGCTCACTGAGCAGGCACTCTCGGGAATAGAGGTGGGGGAGGACAGTGGGACGGAGTTGCAGGACAGTCAGGCAGTTATCTGGGTTACAGTTAGAAAGAGGGGTAGGGGAAAAAGTGTCAGGGAGGCTAGTCCTGAACTGGCACACCCCAACAAGTTTGCCCGCTTGGCAGATGAGGGGGATGCCATTACAGAGCTAGCAGAACTGCAGCAGGATACCGCCTCTGACCGCCAGGGGGGTGTCTGCTCCAGTAAGGAGGGAGGAGTACAGGGCAGGCCAGACAGGTACTAGTGGTGGGGGACTCAATTATTAGGGGGACAGACAGGGCAATCTGTCACAAAGACCGGGATCGCCGAACAGTGTGTTGTCTGCCTGGCGCACGAGTTCGGCACATCGCGGATCAGGTGGATAAGGTTGTTGGGCTGGGCTTGAGAGGACCCAGCAGTCATGGTACATATTGGCACCAATGACAAAGTAAGAGGTAGGTGGAGTGTCCTTAAAAATGATTTCAGGGACTTAGGCCGCAAGCTTAAGGCAAGGACCTCCAAGGTAGTCTTTTCTGAAATACTACCAGTACCACGAGCCGCACCAGAGAGGCAGCGGGAGATCAGGGAGGTAAACAAGTGGCTCAGAAGCTGGTGTAGGAAGGAAGGGTTTGGGTTCATGGAGAACTGGGCTGACCGCTGTCGGTTACCGGCTCTACCGTAGGGACGGGCTGCAACTCAATGGGGAGGGTGCAGCTTTGCTTGGGGAGAAGATGGCTAGAAGGGTGGAGGAGTGTTTAAACTAGGGACTTGGGGGGAGGGAACCTACAGCAAAGAGGGGGAAGATAGTATAGATAGAGAGGTGGGAATTATAAATGTACCTGGGGGTGGAGCGGAGGGAGGGGTTAGAATAGTTAATAGGAATAAGCTTCATAGGAAAATAAAACTTACACCCTTGAATCCCATTAACCCCAATAACATAAAGGATGGAAATGTAAAGTGTATGTTCACAAATGCCAGAAGCCTAGCAAATAAAATGGGGGAGCTTGAGGCCTTGATACTGGAGGAACATATTGATATAGTTGGGGTCACTGAGACATGGCTGGACTCCTCGCATGACTGGGCTGTCAATCTGCAGGGGTTTACATTGTTTCGCAAGGATAGAATGAACAGAAAAGGTGGTGGAGTCTGTCTGTATGTAAGAAGTGGTATGAAAGTCAGTGTGAACGATGCCATAGTGTGTGATGATTCTGAGGATGTGGAATCATTGTGGGTAGAATTACAAAAGGAGGGAAATACTGAAAAAATAGTATTTGGTGTAATCTACAGACCCCCTAATATCACTGAAGAGATAGAAGTTCGGCTTCATAAACAAATAGAGAGGGCCGCCCTGGCAGGTACAGTGGTAATAATGGGAGATTTTAACTATCCAGATATAGATTGGGGTCCGGGGTTGGCTAAAACTACAAAGGGGCGACAATTCCTAAATTTATTGCAGGATAATTTTATGGGCCAGTTTGTGGAGGACCCAACAAGAAGTGATGCCTTGTTGGATCTGATCATTTCCAACAACACAGAGCTGGTTGGTAATGTAACTGTGCGGGAAAACCTTGGTAATAGCGACCACAATATAGTTACTTTTTTTTTATTTATTTTTTTTATCTGAAACTTTTTATTTGAGCATCGTTAATTACAACACAACGTGATCCACGCGCAGGTGGAATGGAGTAAATGCTCATCTTTTGTTTTGTAAACGGAGTAAAGATTTGTAATAAGTACTCAACATTACAACAACAGTGGGTCAGGATGTAATCAAAAACAGTAAATTCGGGGTGCCCCACTAGTCCATCTCGAATCCATGTCCCCAAATGATGGGGAGGGGGGGGGAGGGGGAGATGGAAGGGCAGACTGCTGTAGTCGGATGTCTAGAACAAAGAGGAATAAGGAGTAGAGCTGAGGGGGGAGAAAGAAAATACCCCTCAAGCAGTGAATCAGAGAGAGTGATAGGGGGAAAGGGAGAGGGGAGGGTCTAGGTGAAGCATGGAGCTTGAGAGGGGGGGGCTGTATTTGAGAGTAAATGAGGAAGTAGGAACAGAATTTGGAGAAGGTAGGTTCCTGGGGGGAGGGGGGATATCCTGAGGAAGTAATGAGGTAGAATGGGAAAGGAGGAATGGTATGCGAGATCAGTCATCAGGTATCAGAGCCACAAGCACCGGGGTAGGGAAGAGAAGGATGGATCTCCCTGAAGAAGAGGGAAAGCTAAAAGGTTCAGAGAGGGGGGGGGAGGTCAAGTGTGCGCCTATTTTTGTGAGAATTTAGAGTCGAGCCACGGCTTCCATATTTTAAGGAATGATTCATGAGAGCGGTTTGCCCTGTGTGTCATTTCCTCAAATTGACAAATCTGAGCGACCTTCTCCAACCACTCCTGCAGGGAGGGAGGGAGGGGTAGGCTGAAGCCACCTCAAGGGTATCAACGTCTTAGCCGCTGCGATTAAATGAGTTGCCAAGAGGTCCGAGGAAGGAACATAATCAACTGAAGGGCAACCCAACAGGGCCGCCTCAGGGGTAAGGTTGACGTTGCTGCCTACCACCAGGGAGATCGCCGATCCTATTTAACTCCAGTACTTCGCTATGGTGGGGCAGGTCCACCAAATGTGTATATGGGACCCTACGGCAGCCTGGCATGTCCAGCATAGATTTGATTGAGCAAGACCATGGGCATGCAGGAATTCGGGAACCCTGTACCATCGGGACAGCACTTTGTCAGTCAGGTCTCTAAGGGGGAAGAATCTCTGTACGAATTTTGAACAACAGTCCTTAACATGTCGCATATGTAGAAAGGAGTGTGCCTGGTGCCATTTCGTATCTGAAAAGGTGGAGAGATAGAGTCATTGACCAACAGGGACGCAGAGGGCATCGAATAGAGTGAGATGATAGCTGATATAAAGGGGCCCGGGAATGAGAATTTCCGCAGGGTGGCAACTATAAAAGTCCAATCTAGCCTATCGAAGGCCTTCTCAGCATCTACTCCAAGATGGGCCAACGATGAGCGAGTGGAGTTTGCGTGAGCAATAGCTAGTAGTAGTTTTGAGGTATTCATGCATCCCTCTCTCCCAGGGACAAACCCAGTTTGCTCCTCGCCAATAAGGTGAGGTAACAATTTTTTAATGCGGTTGGAGAGTAGTTTTGCCCATATCTTGAGGTCTAAATTCAATAGCGATATGGGGCGAAAACTACCACATTCAGAGGGATCTTTGCCTTCTTTAGCTATCAGGGTTATGTGGGCTTCGAGGGACTGTTTCGGGAGTGGGTGACCTCCGAATAACGAGGAGCACCAGGCAGTAAGATGGGGTAAAAGGAGAGTTTTGAATTTGCGGTAGTAGGTCAGGGGTAGTCCATCGGGGCCTGGGCTTTTACCCATAGTAAATGAGGAGAGGACTTTTTCTACCTCCTCGGTGGTAATGGGAGATAGCAGCTCAGAGGTCATCAGGTCGTCAAGTTGAGGCAAGGCAAGGTCAGCTAAAAACTGTGATATCAGCCGGTCTTTGACCTGCTGATGTGCAGACGGGGCAATCTCATCCAAGTTATACAGGCCAGAGTAGAAAGCATGAAAAGCCTTTGCAATCTCAGGGGTGGAGGAGTGAGATGTGCCATTCACATCTTTGATGACATGAATTTGCTGCTTCGCCTTTGTCTTCTTAAGGAGAGATGACATGAGCTTGCCACCTTTGTTACCGTGGGCATATATACGCTGTCTAAAGTGTAAGTACGATTTAGAGGATTTCAGGTTCAGGTGTGCAAGTACCTGTTTCCTGAGAGAGCTAAGTTTGGTTTGTGTTTCTGGGTTTCTAGTTGCTTTATGTGTCTTCTCCATCTCCGCTATGTTTTTGAGGAGGGAGTCTAATTCTCGTTGTCGTTCCCTCTTGAGTCTGGTACCCCAGGAAATGAAAATACCCCTGATATAGGCCTTATGGGCCTCCCACACTACCGGGACAGGTGGTCCAGAGTCAGAGTTGGTCAGGAAGAAGGACTCAATATGCGACTGAACGTCATCTACCGCTGCTGGTTGTTCAAGAATGTGTTCATTTAGCCGCCAGCGCAAGTGTCTGGATGGGGAATCTGGGAATTGAAGGGTAAGGAAAACAGGGGCGTGGTCTGAAATTGTGATGACATCATCAATACCTGCGGTCGTTAAGTACTGCATCAGTGAGGAGTGGATGAAAAGGTAGTCGAG
This sequence comes from Hyla sarda, assembly GCF_029499605.1. NCBI lineage: Eukaryota > Metazoa > Chordata > Amphibia > Anura > Hylidae > Hyla > Hyla sarda. Next base: position 302,808,722 of record NC_079190.1, on the reverse strand, counting down.
TCTTTGATGAGAATTATGAGCTGCCGTGAAATGGGAGTCATCTCTGACGGTGGGGTTCAGCGTTCTCCAGGCATCTACAAGAGATAAATCTGATAGTTTGGAGCGTAGGCAGGCCAATGCCCTGTGGGTGACCGTAGCTCTAGGGGCTGAAGTGTCCAGCATAGGATTTAAAGTGACATTCAGAACCCCTCCTAAAACTATGGGTCCGTCAGCAAACAGATGAAGTTCATCTAACACCTGAAGCAGCCATGGGACCTGGGCATGATTCGGCGCATATGTTTGCCAGTGTAAACTTCTGATTATTAAGCAAAACCCGAAGGAAGAGGTACCTGCCCTCAGTGTCCGAGTGCTGTTGGAGTACCTTGAACTTTAATGAATGATGGATGGCAATGGAAACACCCTTCGATGCCGAGGTCCCATGGCATGAGTGGAACCAGTGGGGGAATTGTTTTAGTGGCATCCCGGGAATCTTATCTTCCCTAAAATGGGTCTCCTGCAAGAATAAAACAGACACATTAAGTTTTCTCATTAGCGTGAGTACATGATTTCGTTTGTTAGGTGTCAGCAGTCCCCTAACATTGAAGGAAGCCCACGTGATGGGAGGCATGGTGAGACCCCAGAGGGGGGTGTGGAGGAATCGATGGCGTGGAACCGGTGGGAGTGCTCGCAGCTCAAGAGTCAAGGGATGCGGGTAGTGGAGGAATAGGAGGTTAGAAGGAGTTACTGTGAAGGTAGGCAAAGAGGATAGTCAGATACCGGTAGGGAGGGGACTGGTTAAGGGATAGTAGTGCACTGAGGAAAAGAAGAGATATAGGGGGAGTAAATAGAAAGCTGCAGAGGGGAAGAAAGGGAGGGGAAGGGGGGGGGCAAGAAAAGGGCCTCTAAGGCAAGGAAGGGATGGTAGAGAATAGATGGGGAGGGGGAGGGAGACAGAAAAATCGATCCGCACCAGTACTAGGGCACGGGGGAAAGCAGTGAGCGGTGAATAGGAGAGCAAGGTGATGAGATACAGTCAAACAGTGGGGGAGCAAGGGGGAAGAGGGCAGGGATGTGGGTGGTAAGAAGAGGTTCAGTTAGGGTTAGAAACCTCTTCCGGTAGTGGGGATATGAGTGTGATGCGTGTGATGTATGTGATGTATGTGATGGGGGCGGGTACGATAGTCTGACCTGTGGGGCACCCCCACAGCACCAAATGAGATGGAGTAATGGTTAGCAAATTGGAAACTTCAGAACCAGCAATACAAAGCGCATCCATCCAGTTACATATAATCATAAAATCACCCAGGTTTGGCCAAACACATTAGAAGAGCTAGTTAGGATAGCGGAGGTTGTGGGGAAAGGGACCAAGGAAGGGGAGGGGGTGGGAGAAGTACTTTAAGGGAGGGGTGGGGAGTGGGGGGGAAGGGCAGGGGGGGCGCGTAAGAAGCGCTTCAAGGGAGGGGTGGGGGGGTGGGAGGGGTTAAGGGAAAAACTGAGGGGAGGGGAGAGACAATAGGGATGGAGGAGCGTGTAAGTCACCAGCAGTTTAGAGAAAAAAGGACAGTGACCATAGAAAGCAACATTTGGACAATAAATCAATGTAGTTTAAGTGTAGACATGTAGGGAGAAGAGGCAAAACAATACCAAAAATGATAATAGAGAATAATATGAAAATAACAGGGAAGTGACCAAAAACATAGATTTCTAGGAATGCGCTTCATATATCAGGTCAAAAACACCTCTAACCAATTCGCAGAGCTGACCAGCTATTTGCATCAGCAGCGTGGAGGTTCTGCCGTAGCTTCAGGGGGTGAGTTGCTTGTCACGGAGTAGATAATCCCAGGGAGGGAATGTCTCTCAGTCCAGCAAGGAGAAGTCCAAGAGGTGAGTGGATTATGAAAACGACCGTTCGGGAGTCCGTGGTGGTGGTGGTGGTGGGGGGGGAGATGGAGGGATGGGGGAGGATGAGGGGGAGCACGGGAACTCGTGCCCACTTCTTATCTGGCCAGTTCCAGGGGTGATGGGAAGGGGTAGTTGGGTTAGGAAATTTCCGGCTGGAATTACCAGCATCTCTGCATAAGTAAGTTCGGAGTCTACTCAGTTCAATAATAATAGGGAACTTCAAGAGTGCAAGTAAACAGGGGGATGAAGAGGGCAGGGGAAGAGGAATGAGGCTGCTTCAACAGTGGGAATGAACATACTGCCTCTATCAGGGTCATCCCTTACAGTGGCGTACAATCACTGAAAAACATCAATGGGCACAGGGATACTTAGCTTCAGCGATCCGGGGGTGGATTTTTCACCGGGGTCTTCTGCTTCTGCTGCTTACCTCGGGTCACATGTCTCCACTCCTCTATGCGGGGGAGTTGCGGGAGAGGTAGCTGGTCAGACAGAGGTAGCCATGAGGGGACCTCTATCGGCGAGATGTCCAAAGAGCCCCAGGCAGCTGTAAGATCTTCGGGTGTCTTAATCACAATACGTTTACCTCCTTTCAGGACGGAGAGACCAAAGGGGAAGAGCCAAGCATATGTAAGCCCTTTTTCTCGCAGCTTTTCCAACAGGGGTCGCATGATGCGACGTTTGAGCAGTGTTGTGGGCGCAATGTCCTGGTATAGCGAGATCTCTTCACCATAGTGGATCGGTCGTTTCTCTCTAGCCGCCTGCAGGATCGCTGCTGTATCCACATAAGAAAGCAAGCCACAGATAACATCTCGGGGTGGCTCGTTCGGCTTAGGTTTAGGTCTGAGAGCCCTATGTATGCGCTCTATGACTATGCGCTTTGCTCGGTCCGGTCCTAGGAGGCCCTCGAAGATTACCTGCGCAATTTTGGGAAGTGCTTCATTTGCCCAGTTTTCGGGTAGACCTTTAAAGCGGATGTTTTTCCTCCTGCTCCTGTTTTCTTGGTCCTCAATAAGAGTGAGCGCACTGTTAATATGCGATGCTAGCATGCCCGATCTGTCAGCAAGTGCAGCCGAATGGGTGGTAAGCTCTGCGCACACCGTCTCCAGGGCTTCTGTGCGGTGTCCAATAGCCTGGACCTCGGCCTTGATTTCAGCAAGGTCAGCTCTCACGGGCTTCAGCGCTTGTGTGAGGGTTTTCTTCAGGAAGGTTTTCAGTAGCGCAGGTGTAAGAGTTGAGGCCCCCGCTCCCTCCGAGTCACTGTCCTGCTCTTCTTCCTCCGAGTGTGGGCGCGTTGAAGGTTCCAGCGCCATCTTGGATGCCCTCGCCGGGGAGCGATCCACTCTTTTAGCGAAGAACTGAGAGACGTCCGCTTGGTTTTTCTGAGATTTCGGTACTCCGGGTGGGTCACTAGGCTGGTAGCGACCAATTTTCCCCATTACCAGTCAGATGAAAGTGGAATAAACGGTGCTGTTTGGGGCGCCAGGCAGGAGAGCTTCGTCTCACACAGCCATTCCAGTCCGCGGCCAGGCTCCGCCCCCCCAATATAGTTACTTTTGACTTAAAATGTAGAAAACAAAGACAGGCGGGGAAGGCAAAAACATATAACTTTAAAAAGGCAAATTTCCCTGGGCTGAGGGCTGCACTACAGGACATAGACTGGGGGGAGGTGTTGTCAAATACTGATACAGAAGGTAAATGGGACGTCTTTAAATCAACTCTAAATAACTATACATCTAAATATATACCAAAGGGGAACAAATATAAACGATTAAAACTAAATCCTACATGGCTGACAAATGATGTTAAAAGAGCAATAAACAAAAAAAATAGCCTTCAAAAAATACAAATCTGATGGGTCAGCCATAACATTTAAACAGTACAAGGAGCTTAATAAAATCTGTAAAAATTGAATAAAAACAGCAAAAATTCAAAATGAGAGACAGGTGGCCAAAGAAAGCAAAACTAATCCTAAATATTTTTTTAGATATATAAATGCAAAAAAAACAAGGACAGAGCGTGTAGGACCCCTTAATGATAATGGGGAGGTTGTCACAGGCGATCAAGAGAAGGGGTTCTTTAGTTCTGTATACACTATGGAAGAAGGAGCTGACATTGGCCAGGTCAGTGCTGGTAACACAGCATGTAATGTACTGAACTGGCTTAATGTAGAGATGGTACAAGGTAAGTTAAGTGATATAAATGTAAGCAAATCCCCAGGACCGGATGGACTACACCCAAGAGTTCTTAGAGAGGTAAGTTCAGTAATATCTGTACCCCTGTTCATGATATTTAGAGATTCTCTGGTGTCTGGTATTGTGCCAAGGGACTGGCGCAAGGCGAATGTGGTGCCAATCTTCAAAAAGGGCTCTAGGTCTTCCCCAGGAAACTATAGACCGGTAAGTTTAACGTGCATTGTGGGTAAATTGTTTGAAGGACTTATAAGGGATTACATACAGGAATACATAGGGGATAATTGTATTATAAGTGATAGCCAGCATGGGTTTACTAAGGATAGAAGTTGTCAAACCAATCTAATTTGCTTTTATGAAGAGGTGAGTAGAAGCCTTGACAGAGGAATGGCTGTGGATATAGTGTTTCTGGATTTTGCTAAAGCGTTTGATACTGTCCCTCATAGACGTCTGACAGGTAAGTTAAGGTCTTTGGGTTTGGAAATTTTAGTTTGTAACTGGATTGAACACTGGCTCATGGATCGCACCCAGAGAGTGGTGGTCAATGATTCGTACTCTGATTGGTCCCCGGTTATTAGTGGTGTACCCCAAGGTTCAGTACTGGGCCCGCTGTTGTTTAATTTATTTATCAATGATATAGAGGATGGTATTAACAGCTCTGTTTCTATCTTTGCAGATGACACCAAGCTTTGTAGCACAGTACAGTCTATAGAGGATGTGCATAAGTTACAAGATGACTTGGATAGACTAAGTGTCTGGGCATCCACTTGGCAAATGAGGTTCAATGTGGATAAATGTAAAGTTATGCATCTGGGTACTAATAACCTGCATGCGTCGTATGTCTTAGGGGGGATTAAACTGGCAGAGTCACTGGTAGAGAAGGATCTGGGTGTACTTGTAGATCACAGACTACAGAATAGCATGCAATGTCAGGCTGCTGCTTCCAAAGCCGGCAGGATATTGTCATGTATCAAAAGAGGCATGGACTCAAGGGACAGGGACATAATACTCCCCCTTTATAAATCATTGGTACGGCCTCACCTGGAATATGCTGTTCAGTTTTGGGCACCTGTCCATAAAAGGGACACTGCGGAGTTGGAAAGGGTGCAGACATGCAACTAAACTAATATGGGGCATGGAACATCTTAGCTATGAGGAGCGATTAAAGGAGTTACAATTGTTTAGTCTTGAGAAGAGACGTTTAAGGGGGGATATGATAAACGTATATAAGTATATTAATGGCCCATACAAAAAATATGGAGAAAAACTGTTCCATGTTAAACTCCCCCAAAGGACGAGGGGGCACTCCCTCCATCTGGAGAAGAAAAAGTTTAGTCTCAAGGGGCGACACTCCTTCTTTACCGTGAGGACTGTGAATTTATGGAACGGTCTACCTCAGGAACTGGTCATAGCTGGAACAATTTACAGCTTTAAAACAGGATTAGATACATTCCTGGAACAAAATAACATTAATGCTTATGAAGAAATATAAAATCTCATCCCTTCCCCAATATCGCGCCACCCCCCTACCCCTTAATTCCCTGGTTGAACTTGATGGACATATGTCTTTTTTCGACCGTACTAACTATGTAACTATATATGTAACCGTGAGTCCCCCAGTCTGTCTCTGTACAGCACTGAATCTTTCTCCACAGGTATAGATCTCAACATCAGTATCTCTATATCTTTTTTCCACAGGTGGAAACCGGGAACTCTGCTGAGATCTGCTACAGACTATGTGTGACATATTAGTGACTAGCAGGGATAGCCTTTCTCCCCCACAGGATTCACGGATATGATTTTATGTCACATTGTGAACTGGCTCAAACTGAGCAACCTAGTAGGGAGAGTCATTTGCTTCTTTTGCAGGCTCCTTGATCACTAAAAACTGTGTCACTCATCTTATTAGAGGTCTGGTTCTTAACAGTATATTAGTTTCACATAGGACTATACACTATAAGTCCTAGTATGTCGGTCTCTATATTTGCTATTATTGTTGATACCTCCTGATGACACCTGCTATAAACCAGTAGGTAGAAACGCGTTGTGGTATATGAAATTGCTCGCCCTGTGGTGTCACTCTTATACGCACCCTAGGTGAAAGGTTAGACTGGGCTGGCTGGGCCCTGCAGAGCCCGAGGACTGACCAGTATTTATCTTGACCGTATCATTATACATCACTTGCCTTCTAGTACTCTATTAACATTAATTAAAAGTTAAGTTTTATTGCACATCCTGAGCTTGGCCTTCACTCATATTTTTCTGAATTTGATGCTGGATGCTCCTTATAACCTGGGGAATGCGTGGACCCCAATAATAATTTCTTGCGCTATACTTATACCACTTGTGTGGGTTGTAGACTCCATCTCATGCTACCAGTAGAGTGAAAGCATTCAAAAGTGACAAAAACATCAGCCAGGAAGCATAGGAACTGAGAAGAGGTCTGTGGTCCCCACCTGCAGAACCACTCCTTTATTGGGGGTGTCTTGCTAACTGCCTATAATTTCAACCTGTTGTCTGTTCCATTTGCACAACAGCATGTGAAATTGATTGTCAGTGTTGCTTCCTGAGTGGACAGTGTGATTTCACAGAAGTGTGATTGACTTAGAGTTACATTGTGTTGCGTGTTTTTTTTTTTTTTTTTTTTTTTTTTTGAGTAGTGTACATTAAGTCTCATGGGAGTATTCCAGGGAATAAAAAACTTCACTATTGGGTGGTGTATACTGTTACTGTATATTTTTAAAAACATTTTTTTTATATTCTAACAGTACTGATCAACACCATCAGCAATCTTATGCAGCTTGGCTCTCGAGGCTGCACAAGAAGATATCTTCGTAGCTACTGCGTAAATGTAGCTTCATAGCTGTGCACAGTTACTGCAGCGACATTAATTTAAGGGGATGAGGCACAAAATATGCTTATGTGCATGTGCCCTATGTGCAACACTGCGCTATGGCTCTCTTTAAGACACAAACAGTGGAAACAGTTTGGAAGCTCACAATGACAACAGAGTGGAAAAATAGTAACATCACATCTTTTCCCTATTTCAAACTGAAGTCACTGGGTGTGGGAGACGCTAATTCCAGTGGTTTCTACCCCTTTTCATTCCAGAGTTATGGCCTAAAATCAAAATTTGTAAATGAGCAGTTTGGTGCACTTGGAGCATTCCCTAGCCACTTTGTGCACTATTATGCTAGCATGCATATGCCTTGTGCTACACAACCTTCATAAATATTAATTCCTCTTTCTACTAGCACATAGATACATGCTGTGACATCACCAGCATGGATGGCCTGTATCACCTGCACTGCATCCCAGCTATGCACACTGGACTCCATTCCATATCTTAATTCTAGGCCGCAATTTTAATTAATTTTTTTAAGTAGATATTGGCCCTCATTTACTTAGAAAATCGGGTTGTAAGTCTATCTTGCTTTCTTACCCGACTGCTTTTTTCCCCTGGTATTTATTATTATGCCGCATCCTGTTTGTCGCACGTGGGTTTTGTTGGTTTTGGTTTCCAACTCCTCTGAGCTGTTGGGAAAAAATCCACAACAATACAACAAATTCGGGTTGGAAACCTTTATAAATACGTGGGAAAGCTCAGAAATGTCGAGTTACGCCCTTTTTAGGGTTTGGGAGAATCCACATCGGGTCAGTCGGGAAAAAATGTTGCATCGTGTCGCAGACTGGCGCACGATGTCTGCGACATGGCGCAGACAAAGATGCAACAAAAAAACCCGACAAAAGAGGTCGGGTTTAGAATAGTAAATGAGGGCCATTGTTGAAATCAGCAATACCCACACAAATACCTTGTACAAGCAAACTGCAGTCATAATCTGCTTAACATGTTTATATACAAAAGTCTCAGACAGCATCAGGCCTGATGGCATTGTGCACAATGGATGTCCTCAGCGTGTGAGGAAAGGTAAAAAGACTGCTGGTACAGGCGCTTCACCACGTACGGTTTTGTGTAGATGAATGACAAGTAAAATACAAAATAAATGACATTAAATAAAAAAATAAAAAATTGTTTAAAGCGTAACAAGGTAGTGTCAGACAACGCAGTGAGTGGCGGGACCCCCTCTTCAACAGGTCATGTTGTCTGGTTTATCCAATGGGCAAAAGGTTTAAATCTGTTTTTGACAGCACAGAATTAAATGCAATGGCAGTATATAGATGTACATGTAGCTAGGACATGTGGTGATGTTCTGGTACGGGTCTTAATTTGTTAGTTGCCATGTGTGTACTGCTATACTGGCCAGACTCCCGGCAGCTGTTAAGGGATCATTGGGCCTTGACAGCGCACTGTGGAGTGCGTATGTGTGCTGCTGCGCTACGGGCTTAGTGATTCACACATGTGGATGGCTGTGCTCCCAGATGGGGACCGCTGCGCGCTGTGGCAGTGGGGATACGGTTTCTGTTGTAGGATGGCAGGTGTGGGTTCAATATAAATTACTGTGGGGTTATGGCATGGATATGGATATACTTAGGATAGATGACAAGGGTACGACAGGGATATGGTACTTATAGTGGAGGACATGACAATGGTGGGAATGTGAAAAAATGAATATAACCTTAAGATGAAAATGACAAGGAAGGAAACTATAGATGCAGTGTGGCAAAAATTGTAATATATGAATGCAAATCGGTATGGGTATGACATTAATATAGAATAATAAGATTGTTAATATAAAAATTATTGAATAACTAGGAAAATAAGAAATGGGCATGACATGGATCATTATAAGAAAAAGAAATGGGGATAACATGGGTATGGATATCAAAAAATAAATAGTGTGACAGGATTGGGAATATGGCTTGATAGGGATAAGGCACAAATGACGAGTGTGGGTATAACGTAGGACATACATGAGTATGGATATGGCATGAATAGGGATGTGGTTGTGTTGGGAACAACATCAATGTGGCATGACATGAGTAGAATGGAAGTGGCTATGGATGTGACATGCTGACAATTGTAACATAGATCAAAAAATGGTATGACAGGAGTCCATGCAGTTTCAAATATTGCATGCTGTATCACACTGCCACAGTGAGCCAGCAGCTGTCCCTATCCCTGTGTGAATCATTAAGCCAATAGCGCAGCAGCGCACACACGCACTCCACAGTGCGCTGTCAATCACCGCCCCAATGATCCCTTAACAGCCTCCGGGAGTCCGGGCAGTATAGCAGCGCACGCACGGCAACTAACAAATTAAGACCTATACCAGATCACCACCACATGTCATAGCTACGTGTACATATGTCCCTTATACATCTATATACTGCCATTGCATTTAATTCTGTGCTTTGTTTAAACCTTTGCGGCCTTTTTTCATGTATATAAGGAGCCCATTGGATAAACCAGACCAGGGTTCCCGCCCCTCGAAACGCGTTGTCTGACACTACCTAGTTACTCTTATTTAACTTCATTTATTTAGTATTTTACCTTTTTTTGGGCAAACAAAGCCCCTTTTTTGCATCCATACCCAAGTCATTCATCTACACAAGCATGTACGTGGAGAAGTGCCTGTACCAGCAGTCTTTTCTCCTTTCCTCACCCGGGCCCATTGCAGAGGACCACATTAGACTGACAGGCAGCATCCCACCTTGATGTTCCACAAGAAAGTGACAACAGGCAATACAGTGTTTTACTCGCAATACAACACCACAAGGTGAGCACACAACTCTCTTTTCCTCCTATTACCCACACCAGGGATAATTGCTAATAGCTGTGCATTTGTTTTTGTTTCTTTTTCTTGATGGCATGGTGTGACACCAAGGTCCATATAATTACACCAAGGTCCATATAATTACACCAGTGCCCACACCTATACCTATTAATAGATCAGAAATTCCATTCTTCAGTGAAAAACTACTGTATAAATACTCAAGCCCTCAAAGCCCTACACCTTTTTGGCATTTGAGGGGTTTTAATGTTGATCCTCTTTCAGCATGGAGAATTACTATACCTCAATTTAAAGGGAACATGAAACATGGTGGGTTGCACAAGGAATATTTGTTAATATTAAAAAATAAAACTAATTTACACTGGTTTGTCACAACAACAGGTGTAATATTTAAAAGGCACAAGAGAAACAGTTTACATAACAGCATTATACATACAGGTACGGTTTATTACTAGACTGAATATCAGTCATTTTAAAGCCCATGTAAATAGCTCTTGTTTCACACGGTTTAAGAAGACTGGAAGCCATTTGCTCCGTGGCAATAGCAATGATTCAATGTGCTTCTAAGGAATTCTAAGAAAGAAATGGAAAAAAAAAAAAAAAGTTACCATTTTGTTATTGTACTGTAAAAAGGTAGAAAATGAACAATTACAGAATAACTCATTAAGGAAACTTTCACAGATGAAATAAGGGATCATAAGTAAAGGTTGACATCTACACCACTATTTCACTATTATGATTCAGTAGGTGATACCGGACACAAGACGCAAACATGAGCCAATTGTGGCACAAAAGTGCCACAGGTACAACATGTCTTAGAGCACACAAAGGAAATCGAGGGTCCAGCTCACAAAAATAGGCTAAAAACATAACTTCCCATGTATAAAAACATGGGCACAAAAAAACCCAAAAACCTATAGGTGCATTTTAAAACAAACTCTGACACGTTTCGAACTTGCTACAAGTTCTTAGTCATGGCAAATATTGATAAAAGAATGAAGGTTTTTATACATGCATACCTGAGTGCATGGGAGTGACTCACAGTAGGGTTGGCATGTGATGTCAGTTCCAATGGAGCCGACTGCAGGTGCATTAAGTGATAGCAGGTGTGTAATCATACCTTGCAAGTCGGTGAACATCCAGGACTGAGGTAGTCAATAGCAAACCACTTGGTAGTCAATGGCATAAAAAAAATGCTAATTTTCAGGATGATTCAATTAAATGCATACTAGGGATGTCCCGATACCATTTTATCAAATACGAGTACTGATACTTAAATTCTAGTACTCGCCTATACCAAGTACGAGTACTTTTATTTTAAAGGGAATCTGACACCAGGGTGACCCGGTTTCTGGCGCTGCTTACCGTTGGATATGTGGGTTCCTTGTTGTGTACAATGGAGGTGACTGCTGTAGTACGAGCCAAGATCTCTCTCCGCTTCATGGGACAGAACAGGGAATTTGCATTGGTGGCGAGACCAATGTTTCCGGAGCGATTGTGCTGATGATCACATGGTGAGCAGCGATAGAAACCGGGTCACCTGCGCTACCGTGTTTTCCCGAAACTACATCCTACCCCGAAAATAGGCCCTAGCTGTATTATCGGGGTGGGCTGCAATAAGCCTTACCCCGAAAATAAGACCTAGGCCAGTGGTCTTCAACCTGCGGACCTCCAGATGTTGCAAAACTACAACTCCCAGCATGCTAGGAGTTGTAGTTTTGCAACAGCTGCAAGTCCGCAGGTTGAAGACCAATGACCTAGACAATGCCCGGGCTGCAAATATTAAAAAACAAACTTAAATTTACCTTCGCCCTCCGTTCCCCCGTTGCTAAGGCACCGGCCTCATGGTCCCTCCGCTGTTATCGCTGTTTCCTGGTGTTGAGACGTCACAGATCCTTCAGCCTATCACCGGCCGCAGTAATGTCCCGCCTCTGCCGATAATAGGCTGAGCCCACTTTGATGTAAGAAGCCGGCCGGCTTCTTACATGACAGTCGGCTCAGCCTATCATCGGCCGAGGCGGGACATCACTGGGGCCGGTGATAGGCTGAAGGATCTGTAACATCCTAACACCAGGAAACAGCGATAACAGCGGAGGGACCATGAGGCCGGTGCCTTAGCAACGGGTGGGAACGGAGGACAAAAGTACGCTAAGATAAAGTTTGTTTTGTAACACCCTATTTGCAGCCCGGGCACAGGAATAGATACAGCGCAGCGGCCGATCATTATTTGGGGGGAGAGAAGCTGCGCTTGGGGGGTGACAAACTATTATTACCCCGATGTGGGGTGCTGGGCTGATAAACCGGCAGAGGGGGGGGGGGGGGGGGGAAGGGACATTGGGCTTCAGATCTGCGCCCATCACATGATGATAATTGGGGGGGGGTGTAAATACCGTGGAACCGCCATGTTTAATGTGCATACCGTACTGTAAATAAAAAAGCCCTACCCTGAAAATAGGCCCTAGTGTGTTTTTTTGTGGCTAAAAGTAATATAAGACCCGGTCCTATTTTCAGAGAAACACGGTACCTACCTATAAATTCAAGTTAGTGCAAGTGACTCTGCTGTAAGATTGCTTTTACTAGTAGGTAGTATAGATAGTTGCAGACATTAGTAGCAGCCCCCCTGTAGAACGAGCCCCCCCCCCCCCCCTGTAGACACAGACCCACCCTTGTAGATAGCACGCAGCCCCCCCCCCCGTAGACAGTGCCCCCCTTTGAAGGCAGTGCACCGCCCTGTAGACAGCGCTTGCTCTTGTCCCCCTTGTAGACGGCAGCCCCCTCCTCTTTTAAACAGCTCACCTGCGGTTGTCCTCAGGTGTCTCCGCTTGCCGCTCCGCTGTCCCGATCTCATCATGGCCTCCTATGGAGGAGCATGTGATATACACGTTGCTCTGCTTCCTCCGTAGCGTTATGCTGGGCGCAGGGGAGGAGGAGTGACGTGCATGTCCCATGCTCCTCCATATGACGCCATGATGCGATCGGGAGAACGGGACATCGGAGCGGGGCCGCACTCCAGCAGGTATCGGACATGGTATTGGGGACATTAAACGAGTTCCCTATACCATGCAAATGAAGAGTATCAGCCCCGATACCAATACTAGTATCGGGACATCCCTAATGCATACATAGTCACTCATTAGTAAAGAAAATATATATATATGTCAACATCAGTATAGATCGTAAAAGAAAGGCATGTAACCCAGAGCACCACCACATTGGCTAAATCTGCCATGAGAGACGTGTACAAACACAACCAATTGCCACATTTGAGGCACATATTGGGTTATACTGGGGACTTCAGTTGCTATGAGAGACCACAGCAGGAACAGCACAACTGCATAGACTCCGACATTTCAGCTTTGAAGAGAATAAGAGACATGAGACCATGTGAATCATGGATTAGGCATATGCTAAAATAAGATGCTCTAAATATGCCCCAATATGGATGTCAAACACAGCTACACCATTCGAATACAGACGCATCTATAGGCAAATGTTACGTGCAGCCGCACCAATATGGCACAGCTGCGCCCATATTACTTCTAATGCAGGTTGTGTCGTGTCCAGGTTATGAAAAGGAAATATACGGGTGTATCAAAAAAGCAACTTCGAGTTTCATACAAAACAAAAAGTAAAAAAAGATATATAAGAAATACTAAGAAAAATGTTAGTTTTAGTTCATCTGAGTACAGATTATGGAACAGACTACTCTGATGTAGAACACAATCCTAATGTAGCCTCAACTTCAACTCACCACTCGCACAACCAGTTACAACACTAACCAGTATACAGCTTCTACTTCAGTTAATCATTCATACAATCAGCTGCAACAGTATAACCAACACAACAGAATTTTTTAGAGACGGATACCAGGAGGAAGAAAAGCAAAAACAAGACATACACAGGACAAGTGACCAAAAAAAAAAAAAAAAATGTATATGGCCGATCAGGACACAAATACACGGTACCAGGCCAAGTGAAAATAGTTCAGCAACAACAAGCAGAGTTCTCAATTATTAATCTTTCAGCTTCCATCCTAAGTAAGGAACAAATAGAAGTGTCCATGGGAATGCATTATGCATTTTGTACCCACATTTAGGGCAGACTTATATGAAACCATCAAGGAAGGCAACAAATTCATGAGACTTAATACAGTGAAGAAAAATGTTTTCACGGACGATAGCTTGGACCCTTCACGTGAATCATTCAGTAATTACTTAACATCTGATACAATACTTCATCTTAATCCTAGGGTGAAGGCAGTCTCCCCCCCCCCCCCCCCCCAACATATGTCATTCCAGGATCTTGTAGCTTGTAGATCTTTACACAATGAGCTACAAGATCCCACTATGGATGACAATATTGAGATATGACAACACAATAGATACATTTTCAACCAGTAATCCCCCTTTTTATCCGGTCAACTCATGTAGTGAATGTATGGATCAATTTCAGAATAGAGTCGAACAGAACCTAAAAAAAAACAAAAAAAAACTTCAATACCCATACTACCATGACGCACCATCTGAACAAACGCCAGCGCTCAGCTCTACAACAACATAATCATAATATCACGTTGAGAGAAGCTGACAGGAGGATCTGTAGTCATAGTTGACAGTTTTCTGTACCAAAAATTGATTAGGGATGTCCAGATACCATTTTTTAAATCAAGTACAAGTACCGATACTTTAAATTCTAGTACTCGACTATACCAAGTTTTTTTATTAAACATTTTGTAGTTTACAAACAAACAAAAACCATAAACCCCATCCCCCCCCTCCCCCCACCCACACAGAGCACCCACCCCAATGTCCTGTGTCTTACCCTCGTAAAAGAATAAGTATAAAACTTCAAAATAGAAAAATAGTGCAATATCGGTCCATAAGTTGCATATACTCAGTATAAGTAGAACAGAAAAACAGGAAAGAAAACAAAAAGAAAAAAGGGAAAAAGGGTCAGAGAGGCCATAATAGCAGCAAAAAGGGGGGGGGGGGGGTCTCCACTCACGAGAGTACGCACAAAGTGCGGATAAGCACATTTAGAGAAGGTAAAAAGAGAACATTAAGTGGGCCGTACGCAGAAAGTCTCACAGCATTAGGGCATAACGCATCGAACATATACAAGACAAGCAGAACAGAAAAGACACAGAAAAAACAGAAACCACAAATAGGCAGATTATCTTTCGCCCCCCCCCCCCCCCCCCCAAAAAAAACACTTCCATAGGGGTCCTCCGTAAATATATGGAGGGCAGACCCAGAGTGTCAATCCAGGGCCCCCAGATACACTCAAATTTGTGTATGGCTTTCCGTTTAAGATATACACCCTTCTCCAACCTAATAATATGGTTCAATTTAGTAATAAGCTCGTATATAGTAAGTGGAGAGGCTCGCAGCCAATGTTGTGCAACTTGCGAGCCTGATCGAGAATTCTACTGGTATCAATGTATAAGCCACCATCCTCAGCCAAACCATCCAAATACCCCAGAAAACACAAGGCAGACAAGCGAAACGGGCAACCAAATACTCTACCAAGCAATTGTTCCAGATCAGCCCAAATTTGCCTTAGAAGTACAGTCCCACATCATACAAAGTAAATGGGCATCAGACATGGAGCATCTGGGACAACAGGAATCAGGGCATACCCCAATTCTATGTAAATATGCTGGGGTGCGATACACCCGATGGAGCAGAAAAACTTGATACCCGTTGGGCCTCTGACACAGCAAGGCGCGGGGTCATAGTCATAATCTGTGCCCATTGTTCATCTGACAGGGGACCCACGTCTGTCTCCCATTTTCCCTTAACATGTAGGGGATAAGCCTCATGGTAAGAAAGTAACAGTTCCCTATACAGCATGAATATCACTCCTTTAGTAGAAACCTGACCGAATAAGCCAGTCACCACTGTTGAGGGACCGATAGTCAAGGCACCCACTCGTGACTGCACATCCAGTGCATGCCGTAGCTGCAGATAACGAAAGAAGAATGAGTGCGGTAAATTAAATTCCTCCTGCAGCTGAGCAAATGACTTCAGTACCGGCATATCATACAGTTGGGAGAGGAACAATATCCCATATGAGAGCCATAGAGCTATATCAGGCAGGGAGTGCAATTCAGGAAGACCCGGGTTAAACCACAATGGTGAGTATGTCACAAAAACAGGATATAGGAGGAGAGACTTAAACTTTAACCACACCTTACGGAGGAGAAGAAAAGTAGGAGGAAAGTTCGGGGGGGGCGCGTTTGTGCCACCATTTCCAACAGATAGAGAGGGGTCACGCACACGATACGTTGTGAGATCAGAGCCCCTGTACGTCCCAAAGTATCCAACCGTGCCCAACCCTTCAGCTGCTTAACCTGCGATGGTAAGAAATACAACCAGAGGTTAGGGACAGACAAACCACCCGCCTTGTAACGTTTCAAGGCGGATCCTAGCCAATTTGCCATTCCAAATAAGTTCTCGAAATAAGGACTGAATCCTATGAAAATATTTCATGGGAATCCAGATAGGAGTGTTGCAAAATATATGCAAAATATACAAAAACTGGGGAATGAGAACCATTTTTGTTGTTACACCTGCCTATCATAGATAGCTTGCGCCAAGTAGTCCCCTTTTGGGAACTACGATCTAACAGTGGCATTAGATTGAGAGGAACATAATCCGAGGGAGAAGCCTTGACATATACACCTAAATATTTAAACCTAGAGACTATGGGTAGCCCAACCCTAGCAATTATAGGCATCGGAGGGAGAGGATCCAGGGCAAGTAGTATGGACGTATCCCAGTTGATAGCCAGGCCCGAATAACTGCCAAAGGATTCAATAAGATTGATTAAAGGGGGAAGTAATCGGAGCATCGCCAAAAAAAGGAGCATGTCATCCGCATAAAGAGCAATACACTCTTCCAAAGTCCCCGAATATCAGGGGAGGCTCTTACCAACGCAGCTAGTGGCTATATAACAATAGCAAATAAAAAGGGGGACAGAGGGCATCCCTGGCGAGTGCCACACCCCAACAGGAAAGAACGGGACAGCAGGCCATTAGCCCTAATTCTAGTGCAGCGGCCAGCATATAACAACTGAACCCAATTTTAAAATACCGGTCCAAATCCCATTCGCATAACACTCCTGAAGTTCCATTCAACGCCGTCAAAAGCTTTGGCAGCATCAAGGGAAAACACAGCCCTACAGGGAGCATCATCAGGGCGCAGTTGTAAATTTAAGTAAAGCCTCCTAATATTATCAGCAGTGGACTTCTCTGGCATGAATCCAGTCTGATCCCTGTGAATCAAAGTAGTAATCACCCTCAGCAATCTATTGGCCAGAACCTTAGCTAGTAGCTTAACAACAAAACGCAAAGAAATCTGTCTGTCTATAGGAACCCGCAAAAGTCCTTACCCGGCTTCAGAAGCAGCACTATAATAGCCTCTAACATAGATCTCAGTAGTCCAACAGGCGACCCTTACTCTCGCCACTTTCGAAGTAACGTTGCTGTTGAAAAATAAGGCCTATTATCCGCCATTCGTAACAAATGCACGTCCAATAAGACATGTGTAGACTGCCAGTTCTTTTAGGTCAGAGGGGTCATTGAGGAACTTGCACTCCTCCAGAAGCACCTGTCGCTCTAGAGAGGTTTGAATAGCCCTATTACTCAATTTACAAGTCAAAATATCTCTAATAAAGATACCTCGGACATAAGCTTTTAGGGAATCCCAAACCATATACATGGAGGTGCTCCCCACATTAATCTCAAGGAAGGCAACGATATCTCATTGAATAGTAGCACCCACCCACCGCGGTAACCTTAAGCCAAAAAGGTTCAGGCACCAGAGAGCCTCGCATTCTAGGATGGGGATCAAGAACATAACGTATAATGATGGGAAAATGATCAGAGAGGGTACGGGGAAGATATTCCACTGACCCAACCAAGGGAAGAAGCAAATAGTTGCCTAGCGCAAAATCAATGCGAGAGCGCGAGACATGAGAACTGGAATAGCAAGAAAACTGCATATCACCAGGATGTCACCGCCTCCACAAATCAACCCAACCACACCTCCTCCAAAAACCTAGCCAAGCTTGTAGCCCCAGTAGTCCCAGTCCGTCCCAGAGCAGGAAAACTATCCACGGTTGGATCTAACACCTTATTGAGGTCCCCCGTTACCAGGAGCGGTGCATCAGGCAGAGAGGAAAGAAAGGATACCACTCTACGTAAAGCATCACCCGAGTACAGAGGGGGTGGAACATACAGAGCAACTATTCCACACAAAAGACGGTTAAAAAGGTGCCATAAACACAAACCTGCCCTCCGGGTAAATAAGACTGGAAATACATGTAAATAAAATACTAGTATGGATAAGCACACCGACACCCCTTGCATGTGAGGAAAAGGTGGTGTGGAAGGTATGGACGAACCACGGTTTATTCAACAAATGTACAGTATCACTAGTGAGGTGCGTCTGAGACACAATATGGCAGGCTGATATGGCTTGAGAGCCTGGAAAACCGCTAAACGTTTAGTAGGGTCATTAAGACCTCTTACGTTCCACACCACCAGTCAGATGATTAGCCATGAGACCACCAGGGGAATATAAATGACAACCGGATAAAACATAGGCCAAAATACTTAATAAAAAACAGAACAAGGCAGTTTAACAAAAGGACAGGGCAGAAGCAATGAAGAGACAGAAAGGCACAGAGCTGAAGCAGTAATATAACACACATTCCACCACAGCATAGAAAGCACGGAGGAAAGCACTAGAGAAACAAGGCAGGGACAAAAGTGAACAGGCAGACGTGGGGGCTGAACGATCACAAAGAAAAGACAATACTGTGGAAGACACGGTAACACAAAAACACCCCAGACAAACAAACCAAATAATCGCAACTTGCGAAACAGAAGGCAAACAAATAGCCTAAGTAGGGTGAGCAGTTAGCTTGCTGAACATAGTGTCCCAATCCTTGTAATGGAGAATCCAGATAAGAACAGCCCTTGGCGGTGCCCCAGGTGGAAGAGGGCGAGTAGGCACTCTTTGGAGCGCGCTCCACAGCAAACAGAGGGGTCAGAGTCTCCCGGCCAAATGTAGTAAGTAGCCACCTTTCAAAAAAATTCCACAGGATTGCGACCCTCCGCCTTTTCCGGAACACCCAATTATTCTGCCTAAGACAGTTCTCCATATCATCAGATTTAGCAGCAAGAGCAGTCAGATGAGAAATCACACGGTGCATGTCTCTTTTGAGCGGAGAGACCTGGTCCTCAATATCTCCATTCTCTCCTCCAATGCACTGACCCTCTCAGACACTTTTTGCATGTCATGACGCATAAGATTAATGTCCTCACGAAAGCTGCCCAGCAATAATTTAACATCTGCGTTGCCCTTAGATACGGCCAGAAACACATCCTTCAGAGTGGGGCTAGGAGGAGGAGAGGAGGATGCAGGAGTATGCAAATGAACACTGTGCATCCCAGCAGTGGAGGTGTTAATATGCACAGGAGAAGATACGGCAGTGGAGGGGTTGATATGCACAGGGGAAGACACAGTAGTGGTAGGTACACCAGCAGGGAATCAGCAGCAGCAGCACATGAGGCACTGGGGAAATGATAGGAGTCCCCAGATATAGCATGCCGCTCTCCAGTACAGGCAGAGTTAATGGACGAGCTGTGTGCAGCAGCAGGCTGCTCAGGGCCTTTACTCATTGTGGGCTCCAAAGCTACAGAAGGGTTCATAGCTGTAGCTGGCCAGTCAGACCCTCCACCGTCCTCAGCACTTCAGCTCCATCCCCAGCCTCCCAGCTGCCGGCTCACCAGAGCAAGGCAAGATGGCGCCGAACCTCCTAGCCCTTCTGCCTTTACACCGTCCAGCGGCTCCGGGGCCTTTACAGCTGAGTCGACTCCAGGCACCTTCCGACAGCAGCAGGTGGGTGCACAGAGAATAAATATGACAAGTCCTAGGATAATAGACAGGATTCAAGCGGAGCCCTGTGCTGGTGCGACCGCTCACGTGCCGCGCCAAGCCACGCCCCGAGTACTTCTATTTTAAAGGGAATCTGACACCAGGGTGACCCGGTTTCTGGTGCCGCTTACCGTATGATATGTGGATTCCTTGTTGTTTACAATGGAGGCGGCTGCTGTAGTATGAGCCAAGATCTCTTCTCCATTGGACAGAACAGGGAATTTGCATTGGCGGTGAGACCGATGTTCACATGGTGAGCAACGGTAGAAACCGGCACATGCACTATCCACCTATAAATTCAAGTTAATGCAGGTGCAATATTAAGATTGCCTTTAATGTTAGGTAGTATCCCCTTGCAGACAACATTAGCAGCAGCCCCCCTGTGGACAGCAGACCCCCTTGTAGACTGCAGCCCCCCCCCCTTGTAGACATTAGAAGCAGCCCCCCATTTAAACAGCAGCAGGCCCCCCGTTTAGACAGCAGCAGTAGGGCTGGGCGTCATACCGAATACTGAAATTTTTGGCCTGCACGATATTAATTTTCTCCATACCACAATACCGGTTTGGCCCCTACCCCTTGGGAAAGAATCATCAGCCCAGCGCTGCGCTGTCCCCACATCGGGGGAACTAATCATATGTGACCCGCCAGCGTTGTTCTGCTCCCCCCACCAAATCATGTTACCCGCCAGCGCTGTTCTGCTCCCCCCCCCCCCCAATTAATTATCAGCCCAGCGGGTTACTACTCACATATGTCACCCGCAAGCACTGCCCCCCTCTTTGCTGGGGGCCGCTGGTGCTGGAACTCACTGTACGCCAACATCTGTCCGGGCATGCTGAGAGTTGTAGTTTTGAAACAGCTGGAGGTCCGCAGGTTTGAGACCACTGCTGTACGCGGTATCCCTATACCCGGGCTGCAAAAGATAAAAGAAAATAAACTTTAACTTGCCTACGTCGGCCTTACGCTGTTCCTTGGGACTGGAACGTCGGACAGCCGTCAGCCTATCACCGGCCGGAGCGATGTCCTGCCCCGGCCAGTGACAGGCTGAGCCCACTGTCATGTAAGGAGTTCTGGCAGGCTTACAGGAAAGTGGGTTTAACTTATCACTGGCCAGGGCGGGGCATCGCTCCGGCCGGTGATAGGCTGACGGCTGTCCGACGTTCCAGTCCCAAGGAACAGCGTGAGGCCGACATAGGTAAGTTAAAGTTTATTTTCTTTATCTTTTGCAGCCCGGGTATAGGGATACAGCGTACAGCAGTGGTCTCCAACCTGCGGACCTCCAGCTGCTGCAAAACTACAACTCCCAGCATGCCGGACAGCGAGTTCCAGCGCCGGCGGCCCCCAACATAGGAGGAGGCAGGTACAGCGATGGCGGGTAACATGATTTTGGGGGGTGGGGGGGGTTGAAAGAAATACAATTATATACCGTGGAACAGCCATTAGTTACAAAAATACCGTGATAGACATATTTGGTCATACCGTCCAGCTCTAAGCAGCATTGGTAGCAGCCCCCTCCTTGCAGACAGCTCACCTGCGGCTGTCTGTCGGGTGCTGCCGCTCCACTGCCCCGTTTTCCCGTCCCCTTCATGACGTCTTATGGAGGAGCATGTGACATATACGTCACTCTGCTTCCTCCATGGCGTTACACTGGGCGCAGGGGAGGAGGTGGAGTGACCTGTGTGTATCACATGCTCCTCCATGGAACACTATGATGCGGCAGCAGGTATCGGACATGGTTTGGATCTTGACCCTGTTTTGACTCTCACTCTCACTCTCTCTCTCTCTCTGTTTTGACTCTGTTTTGGAAAGAGTTGGTGCATGGCTTGATCATTTACTGCAACCCCTTGTGACCCGGATCCTAGTGTTTATACAAGATAGTAAAACGCTTTTACAAGCCATAGATAAAATGTCCTGGAGTTAAAATAACAAATGGATGTCATGTGATGTAGTTGCTTTGTATATTAGCATACCCCA
Organism: Hyla sarda; assembly: GCF_029499605.1. NCBI lineage: Eukaryota > Metazoa > Chordata > Amphibia > Anura > Hylidae > Hyla > Hyla sarda. The sequence goes on along the minus strand of NC_079190.1, from coordinate 302,787,044 downwards.
CAAAGCCACTGATGCAGTAAAATACAGTAACTACTCACCTGATCTCATACAATACACTCTGGACATTTTATAATTTCGTTTTGACACACTATTTCTTTTCGTTTGATGGACATTTTCTTCTTAAATTGGTTGGATGTCCCATGGGGGCAAAATTTTCTCCATCCTTAGCCAATCTTTATATATGTCCCACTGGAAGGAGGTCTCTCTATGCGGCCATCAATCCCTACCTTTCCCTGCTGGGGTGGTATGGCTGTTATATTGACAACCTCCTCCTAGTGTGGACTGGGTCAGAGAAAAAGGCAGTACAGTTTTTTTTCATTATGTTAATGAGAATGATTTCAATTTGTGGTTTACTTACAGCCTAGAATGTCACACTATCAATTTTCTTGATGTCGTTTTAACTGGAGATTGCAACACAAACATACTAAAATGTACCGTAAACCTACATCACGAAATACAGTGGTCCCTCAACATACGATGGTAATCTGTTCCAAACGGACCATCGTTTGTTGAAACCATCGTATGTTGAGGGATCCGTGCAATGTAAAGTATAGGACAGTGGTCTACAACCTGCGGACCTCCAGATGTTGCAAAACTAAAACACCCAGCATGCCCGGACAGCCAAGTTTTTCAACATCTGGGGAGGTCCGCAGGTTGTAGACCACTGTTAGAGGAAGTTGTACTCACCTGTCCCCACCACTCCGGACCGTCACCGCTGCCCAAGATGTCGCCGTCCATTGCTGTCGCCGCGTCCATGAGGTGTCCCCGACGCTCAGGCAAGGCCTCTGCTTCCCCGGCATCCGCGCTCTCCGTCGCTAAGCACACCGCTCCTATTGGATGACGGGACGGCGTGCGCAGCGACAGGATGACATCAATTGAGAGCGTCGACGATGCAGGGGATCCCGAAGAGGACGCGCCGGAGCCCCGAGGACAGGAAAGTGATCAGCGGAGCACACGGGGCACCGCAAACAGCTATCCGGCAGCAGCTGAAGCAGTCAGCGCTGCCGGATAGCCTTTTATGCGATGGCCCCGACAAAAAAGCATTGTATGTTGATGCTGCCTCTGAGAGGCCATCGCATGTTGAAATTATCGTCTGTCGGGGCCATCGTAGGTCGAGGGGTCACTGTACCATTCTTCATGCCAAAAGCTGTCACCCGAATCAAACTGTCAAAAACCTACCAATAGGAGAATATGTTCGGGCCAAAAGGGCATCTTTGTCCAATCAAACTTCTAAGAATACTGTACATGAAATGGATATACATCTATGAGACTTAAACAATATATCAATAGTGTGCTTTTGAGACATCTACCTATTCTCCACCAAGACGCAACTCTTTGTACAATTTTGCAAGATGGGGTCAGGGTCGTTGCTAGAAGAGCACGGTCCCTTAGAGATTGTCACTTAGCGAATATCGCTCTCCCCAAGACAGGAATACTTGGCTGTCTACAACTGGATGTTATAAGTGCAATCAACCCAGATGTCCAGTGTGCAAATTCATGTCCAACACGGAACAATTCACATCTCATGTCACTAAACGCATGAAAAGTTTAACTAACTCAGATCATGTCATATAAAAAGCTACATGCAATGATTGTTCGCAACAATATGTGGATTGTACCACGCGAAAACTTAAAGACCCTCATAGCAAAACACGAGACATATTTTACCTACCAATATCATGCTAAGCAATAGATCTTCCTCTGGTATCATTAAACATATTCGAGAAATGCATGCAGGTGATCCATCCACTATCACCATTATAGGAATAGAAAAAGTTGCACAGCCTCGAAGGGGAGGGGATTGGGCCCGTCTTGTGCTGTCACGGGATGCATTCTGGATTTTGTCTCTGGACTCCCGTGCACCAAGCGGTCTCAATTATCAAAATGATCTTATGTATCTATTAATATAACAGTTTTGTATACTTTCCAATCAAAATCCCTGGAATATTTATATGTACATTTATTTTGCTGTGGCTATGCATTATTTGGTCAGTTATTTCTAACTACATGTTCCAACCCTCATCTCACCAGGTTGTTTCCCCTAGCAACCTTTTGTAGAACTATATCTTGGTTCCCCTTGTTTAGTTATTAATATCTATTCCTATACATCTTTTTATACTTTTCTGTTTTGTATGAAACTCGAAATTTTTGCATGAAACTCGAAGTTGCTTTTTTGATACACCATATATTTCCTTTTTGTAACCTGGACACGAAACAACCTGCATTAGAAGTAATATGGAGGCAGCTGTGTCATATTGGTGCGGCTGCACTTGACATTTGCCTATACATGCGGCTGTATTCGAATAGTGTAGCTGTGTTCGACATCCATATTGGGGCATATTTAAAACATCTTATTTTAGCATATGCCTAATTCATGATTCACATGGTCTCATGTCTCTTATTCTCTTCAATGCCCAAATATGTTGGAGTCTATGCAGTTGTGTTGTCTTACTGTTCCTGCTGTGGTCTCCCATAGCAACTGGAGTCCCCAGTATAACCCAATATGTGCCTCAAATATGGCAGTTTGCCACAACTGCACTATATCCATGTGATGTTGGCATGGTATGGATACTTAGTGGTTTTGTTTGTACACGTATCTTATGGCAGATTTAGCCAATGTGGTGGTGCTCTGGGTTACATGTTTCTACATGCCTTTGTTTTACGATCGATACTGATGTTGACATATTAAATATTTTTTCTTTACTTAAACCTACGGTTTACCGGCCACATGAGTGACGATGTATGCATTTAATTGAATCATCCTGAAAATTAGCATTTGTTATGCCATTGACTACCAAGTGGTTTGCTATTTACTTCCTTAGTCCTGGATGTTCACCGACTTGCAAGGTATGATAACACACCTGCTATCACTTAATGCTCCCGCAGTCGGCTCCACCGGAACTGACATCACATGCCAACCCTACTGTGAGTCACTTCCATGCGCTCAGGTATGCATGTATAAAAACCTCCATTCTTTTATCAATATTTGCCATGACTAAGAACTCGAAACGCGTCTGCATTTGTTTTTTTTTTTTAAATGCACTTATAGGTTTGTGTTTTTTCTTTGTGCCCATGTTTTTTTATACATGGGAAGTTAGTTATGTTTTAGCCTATTTTTGTGAGCTGGACCCTTGACTTCCTTTATCATCCAGGATACGGCCTGCACTGTCCGTGCTCCAAGCCCGCTCGCAGTACGCATGATAGCCACAACAAGTAGTGAGCTGAACTACACAGTCTTCTTGGTCTAAGAGGCTGGGTTCACCCCACGTTTTTGCAATACTGTTCCCGTATCAGGTTTTTAATGAAAAACAGATTCCTCAAAACTGGACTAAACTGTATCAAAACAGGTATACAAATATAAGACCGGGTCTTATATTAATTTTAGTCACGAAAGACACACTAGTGCTTATTTTCAGGGTAGGGCTTATTTACGGTATATTGAACAACATACCGTACATTGACGCCCCCCCCCCCCCCCCGGTTTATCAGCGCAGCACCCCTAATCGTACCGTTTGTCACCCGCGAGCGCTGCTGCTTCTCCTCCCTTGCCAAATAATTATCAGCCGCTGCGCTGTACTCTGTATTTCTGTGCCCAGGCTGCAAATATTAAACAAATTTTAACTTAACTTCGTCCTCCGTTCCCCCGTTGCTAAGGAACCAGCCTCATGGTCCCTCTGCTGTTCTTGCTGCATCCTGGGAATGGGAACGTCACAGAGCCTTCAACCTATCACCGGCCGCAGCGATGTCCCGCCTCTGCCGATGATAGGCTGAGCCCACTGTCATGTAAGTGACAGTGGGCTCAGCCTATCATTGGCAATGGCGGGACATCGCTGCGGCCTGTGATAGGCTGAAGGCTCTGTGACGTTCCCATCCCCAGGAAGCAGCAAGAGCAGCTGAGAACAGCGACGCCGGATCCTTAGCAACGGGGGAACGTATATATTTGCAGCCTGGGCATTGCCTAGGTCTTATTTTCGGGGCAGGGTGTATTTTCGGGGAAACAGGGTAGTAAACCGAATACAGTTTGAAAAATGATGTCCGGTTGCATCCATTACAGAAAAAAAAATAAAAAAATTATATTAACTTTTTATTCCATTCTGAATTAAGTTCCACTCCCAGAAAGAAAAGTTCTAGAAGGTGGGTGCACTGCGCATGCGCAAATGAAAACAAAGAGTACTGTGCAAACCTGATAGAACTGTATGCACATACGGTTCTCATTGACTCCCATGTTAAAGGAACCGTCTAAGTTTTTTTTTTTATTCGGACCCAAAAAAAAAAAAAAACGTGGTAGGCTACGGTTTTGGGTAGGAGGGGAATAATTTTTTTTAAATGGACAGAACCTTACAAGACTTAAAAAGTACACAACTGGATACATTGTGTGGCATACGGTTTTCAATGGAGAGTCAATGCATACGGTTTTCAATACGGTTCCATACGGATTTCAAATTGAAAATGTATACTGGAACTGTTTTGCAAAATCGTGGCGTGAATGCAGCCTTACAATTATTGAAGTCAGGAACTGCTGTAATATGCATACGATAGGAGAGAATTAGGTGTGTGTGCGTGTCTCTCTCGGCACTGACGATCGGACCAATGCCTGCCATTAACCCTTTAGATGCCGCAAGCAAAGTTGATCGTGGTGTCTAAAATGAAAGCGAAACTATCCTGGGAGCTCAGCTGAGCTCATCGGGATTATCGCGACAAAATCGTGATGTCCAGATCATCTTACTGGATGACGAAAGGGGCCTCACAGTCGTCCGTTCGTTGATCTGCTAAAGTTAATTAATAAAAGTGAATTGACCCATTCCCTGTTAAAAGTTTTAATCACCCCCTTTTCCCATTTTTGTTAACCCCTTAATGACCACGGACGTAAATGTACGTCCTGATGCGGAGGTACTTCGCGGACCAGGATGTACATTTATGTCCTGTACATGACTGCGAGAACCGGAGCGATGCTCGAGTCATACACGGCAGGTCCCGGCTGCTCTCAGCAGCCAGGGACCCGCCGTTAATGGCGGATATGAGCCATCGCGCAGATGCAGTGATCAATATAGAACAGTTCAATACAAGTGCTGCCGTTGGGATCCAATCATCCAGAACAGTGCTTCACCTGCCTCCGTCCATCTCCAGGGTCTTCTGCTCTGGTCTGAGATTGAACAGATCAGAGCAGAAGATTGCCGATAATACTGATCAGTGGTATGTAAATTTTAATTTTTCCCCATTTTACCCCCCCCCCCCCCAAAAAAAAAAAAAAGTGTAAAAAAAAAAAAAAATTTAAAACAAACCTCTTTGGTATTGCCGCATAACGGTGAACGGCATAAACCTAAAAAAAAAAAAAAAAAAAAAAAAAAAAAATACAAAATTGCTGCTTTGTCACATATTCCATAAAAAAAAAAAATGCATTAAAAGTTTTACACGCAAATGTGGTATCAATAAAAAGTACAGATCACGTAATAAAAATTTGCCTCATATCGCCGCTTATACGGAAAAATGAAAAAGTTATAGGTCTTCAAAATAGAAGGGGTTTTTAACGCACTAATTTGGTTAAAAAAGTGATTTTTTTTTTTTTTTTTTTTTTTTTTTTTTAAAGTGGTACAATAATAGAATTGTATGTAGTCATGGGTATCCTTTTAATCGTATTGACCCACAGAAGAAAACATGTCACTTTTACCGTAAATTGTACAAGGCGAAAACAAAACCTCCAAAAATTGTGGTTTTCCTTTTCAATTTCCCCACAAATAGTATTTTTTTTGGTTGCACCATACATTTTATGATAAAATGAGTGATGTCATTACAAAAGGACAACTGGTCGTGCAAAAAACAAGCCCTCATACTTGTCTGTGGATAAAAATATAAAAGTAATAGGAAAAAATGCAAACATAAAATTGGTTGAGTTCTTAAGGCCTAAAAAGGGCTTATCCTTTAACCACTTAAGGACCTAGGGCGTATGGATACGCCTTGACGTCCTGGTACTTCAGGACCCAGGGCGTATCCATACGCCCGTGGGAATTTCGGTCCCCGCCGCGCGCCGGGCGGGGACCGGGCCGGGGTGACTGCTGATATCAATCAGCAGACACCCCGAGCAAATGCCCATGCCCTTTCCCCCCCCCCCCCCCCCGGCGATCGGCGTAAATCGCAAGTGAATTCACCCGATTCCGGGTCATACGGGTCTATTGTGACCCGGAATAGAAGGGGGATCGCGGTTGTCTAAGACACCCACGATCCCCCTGTAGGCATAGGAGTGAGGTGGCAGGGTTGCCACCCCTCCTATCCCTGCTATTGATCGTCAGAGGCGACGACCAATAGCAGACCGGGGACGGGGGGGTTAACTTTCGTTTTCCCCATCCTGCCCACCCACAATAGGCAGAACGGGGAACCGAAGGGGACCAGGTCGTCCACGTCCACTTACACGTCCGGAGGCTGCGGCGACGTTGATTGGGGGGCGGCGTCACGTGCATCTGAAGAGGACGGCTGTCGGGATCCTACGGAAGCCGGTAAGTTGATCTGGAGGGCTACAGTCTGAGACCATGGTCCCTAACTGTAGCCCTCCAGATGTTGCAAAACTACAAACTCCTCCCAGCATGCCCAGACAGCTGTTTGGGCATGCTGGAATATGTAGTTTTGCAACAGCTGGAGGGCTGCAGTTTGAGACCACTTATACAGTGGTCTCTAAACTATATCCCTCCAGATGTTGCAAAACTACAACTCCTAGCATGCCCACATAGCCGTTTGCTGTCTGGGCATGCTGGGAGTTGTAGTTTTGCAACATCTGGAGGTCCACAGTTTGGAGATCACTGTGCAGTGGTCTAAAAACTGTAGCTCTCCAGATGTTGCAAAACTGCAATTCCCAGCATGCCCAGAAAGCAAACAGCTGTCTCGGCATGCTGGGAGTTGTAGTTGGGTACCTCCAGCTGTTGCATAACTACATCTCCCAGCATGCCCTTCGGTGATTAGTACATGCTGGGAGTTGTAGTTTTGCAACAGCTGGAGGCACACTGGTTAGAAAATGCTGAGTTAGGTAACAGAACCTAACTGAAGGTTTTCCAGCCAGTGTGCCTCCAGCTGTTGCAAAAGTACAACTCCCAGTATGCACTGTCAGTACATGCTGGGAGTTGTAGTTTTAACCAGCTGGAGGTTTGCCCCCCCCCCCCCCCCCCCAATGTGAACGTACAGGGTACATTCACGCAGGCAGGTTTACAGTAAATTTCCTGCTTCAAGTTTGGGCTGCGGCAAATTTTTCACCGCAGCGCAAACTCCTAGCGGGAAATTCACCGTAACACGCCAGTGCAAATGTACCCTAAAAACACCACTACACTACCACATAATAAAGGGTAAAACAACATATACACCCCTTACACTGTCCCCCCCCCCCCCCCCCCAATAAACAATTTAAAACGTCTTGTACGGCAGGGTTTCCAAAACGGAGCCTCCAGCTGTTGCAAAACAACAACTCCCAGCATTTCTGGACAGCCACTGACTGTCCAGGCATGCTGGGAGTTTAGCAACAGCTGGAGGCACCCTGTTTGGGAATCACTGGCGTAGAATACCCCTATGTCCACCCCTATGCAATCCCTAATTTAGTCCTCAAATGTGCATGGTGCTCTCTTACTTCGGAGCCCTGTCGTATTTCAAGGAAAAAGTTTAGGGCCATATATGGAGTATCGCCATACTCGGGAGAAATTGCACTACATATTTTGGGGGTCTTTTTTTCCTTTTACCGCTTGTGAAAAGGAAAAGTTGAGGGCTACACCAGCCTGTTAGTGTCAATTATTTTTTTTTTTTTACACTAACAGGCTGGTGTTGCCCCATACTTTTTATTTCCACAAGCGGTAAACGGAAAAAAAAAAGAGTACGGAAATACCCCAGATGTGGGCGTAAAATGCTCTGCGGGCACACAACAAGGCTCAAGAGTGAGCGCACCATGTACATTTGAGGCCTAAATCTGTGATTTGCACAGGGGTGGCCGATTTTACAGCGGTTCTGACAAACGCAAAAAAATATATAAATACCCACATGTGACCCCATTTTGGAAGCTACACCCCTCACCGAACGTGACAAGGGGTATAATGAGCCTGAACACCCCACAGGTGTTTGACGAATTTTCATTAAAGTTGGATGGGAAAATGAAAAAAATTATATTTTTTCACTAAAATGCTGGTGTTACCCTAAATTTTTCATTTTCACAAGGGAAAATAGGAAAAAAGCCCCCCCAAATTTGTAACCCCATCTCTTCTGAGTAAGAACACACCCCATATGTGAATTTAAAGTGCTCTGCGGGCGAACTACAATGCTCAGAAGAGAAGGAGCACCATTGGGATTTGTAGAGAAAATTTGTCCGGAATTGAAGGCCACATGTGCTTACAAAGCCCCCATAGTGCCAGAACAATGGCCCCCCGACACGTGACCCCATTTTGGAAACTACACCCCTCACGTAATGTAATAAGGGGTACATTGAGAATTTACGCCCCACAGGTGTCTGACAGATTTTTGGAACAGTGGTCCGTAAAATGAAAAAATTAAATTTTTCATTTGCACAGCCCACTGTTCCAAAGATCTGTGGGGTGTAAATACTCACTGCACCCCTTATTAAATTCTGTGAGGGGTGTAGTTTCCAAAATGGGGTCACATGTGGGGAGGTCCACTGTTCTGGGACCACGGGGAGCTTTGTAAACGCACATGGCCCCTGACTACCATTCAAAACTAATTCTCTTTCCAAAAGCTTAATGTCGCTCCTCTTCTGAGCATTGTAGTTCGCCAGCAGAGCATATTACGTCCTAACATGGGGTATTTCCATACTCAAGAAATGGGGTTACAAATTTTGGGGGTCATTTTCTCCTATTACCCCTTGTAAAAATGTAAAATTTAGGGGAAAAACTGCATTTTAGTAAAAAAAAAAAAAAAAAGTCGTCAAACACCTGTGGGGTGTTAAGGCTCAGCGGACCCCTTGTTACGTTCCTTGAGGGGTGTAGTTTCCAAAATAGTATGCCATGTGGGTATTTATTGCTGTTCTGGCACCACAGGGGCTTCCTAAATGCGACATGCCCCCAAAAAAACATTTCAGCAAAAGTTGCTTTCAAAAAGCCAAATGTGACTCCTTCTCTGAGCATTGTAGTTCGCCCGCAAAGCATTTTACATCCTAACATGGGGTATTTCCATACTCAGAAGAGATGGGGTTACAAATTGGGGGGGGGGGGCATTTTCTCCCATTACCCTTTGTAAAAATGGTAAATTTGGGGGGAAAACTGCACTTTAGTGAAAACAAATTTTTTTTCATTTACACATCCGACTTTAAACGAAAAGTCGTCAAACACCTGTGTTGTGTTAAGGCTCACTGGACACCTTGTTACGTGCCTTGAGGGGTCTAGTTTCCAAAATGGTATGCCATGTCGGGGTTTTCTGGTGTTCTTGCACCATAGGGGCTTCCTAAATGTGACATGCCCCCCAAAAACCATTTCATCAAAATTCCCTCTCCTAAATCCCATTGTCGCACCTTCCTTTCTGAGCCCTCTAGTGCACCCGCCGAACACTTGACATACACATATGAGGTATTTCCTTACCCGAGAGAAATTGGGTTACAAATTTTGGGGGGATTTTTCATCTATTACCCCTTGTAAAAATTCAAAAACTGGGTCTACAAGAACACGCGAGTAAAAAATGAAGATTTTGAAATTTCTCCTTCACTTTGCTGCTATTCCTGTGAAACACCTAAAGGGTTAACACACTTACTGGATGTCATTTTGGATACTTTGAGGGGTGCAGTTTTTATAATGGGGTCATTTATGGGGTATTTCTAATATGAAGGCACTTCAAATCCACTTCAAAACTGAACTGGTCCCTGAAAAATTCTGATTTTGAAAAGTGAAAAATTGGAAAATTGCTGCTGAACTTTGAAGCCCTCTGATGTCTTCCAAAAGTAAAAACACGTCAATTTTATGATGCAAACATAAAGTAGACATATTGTATATGTGAATCAATGTACAATTTGGAATATCTCCTTATAAGCAGAGAGCTTCAAAGTTAAAAAAAAATTGCAAAATTTTCAATTTTGTCATCAAATTTTGGAATTTTTCACCAAGAAATTATGCAAGTATCGACAAAATTTTACCACTAACAAAGTAGAATACGTCACGAAAAAACAATGTCTGAATCAGAATGAAAGGTAAAAGCATCCCAGAGTTATTAATGCTTGAAGTGACAGTGGTCAGATGTGCAAAAAATGGCCGGGTCCTTAAGGTATATTTGGGCTGGGTCCTTAAGGGGTTAATATATATATATATGGAAAATGTAAATATGGGAAAAAGTAGCAATTTTCATTTTTGTAGTGTTAAATTATATGTATTTTTATGAACACCCATAGGTTAATTTTATGTGCACTATTTCAATCCCCAACACTGAATGCTGCCATGCTAGCATTACTCTTATTGGCTATCTGTTTTAATAGAGCTGTAATACACGAGAGTCTTAGCAGGAAAATCTATTCTTCTGCACTATATATTTAGAAAATAGTATAATTATACTTTTGGATAATAACTGATGTACCATAACAGTAGAGTGACATACCAACATCTTCTCCAGCTCTTCTATGTCTTCTTTATCCATCAGTACGCTGAAAATTAAAGACAAGTTGCAATAAATTAATAAATTGGATCACATATGGCACAATTCAGTAAACAATGTTTTTTTTTTTTTTTTTTTTTTATTAGTTACTTCCATTAATACATACACAAAATTCATTAAATTTACTATGTACACAATATGTATTTTTCTTCTCCATAAAACTCAGGAAGTGGCCATGTACCATCTATGGTCAATAATCGCAAACACCTATTAGATACTCTTGTTACCTACTAGACACTCCAGTGCACATCATGGAGGAACAGAAATCACAATTGGGAAGATTTATCAAAACGTGTCCAGAGGGAAGTTGCTGCGTTGCCCATAGCAACCAATCAGATAGCTTCTTTCATTTTGCAGAAATATTATTGAAAATGAAAGAAGCAATCTGATTGATTGCTATGGGCAACTCAGCAACTTTTCCTTTGGACAGGTTTTGATAAATCTCCCCCAATGTTCTCCCCTTCAATCTTTTGTTCTATTGTTGTCCTCTAAGACACACCTGAAATCCAAAATGTGAAAACTCCTCTCTCAGAGGGATTGCTACAAATGGAGGGTAAGACTACATATTGAGAAACATGGAGGGGAAAAAAAAAAAAAAAATTAAATAAAAAACCCAACAGGCAGAAAAGCTGGATCAAGCCAAAACGTAAAAATAGTGACCAACAGGGCAGTCTTCAGAACTAAATTCTTGAGTGGAAATTGGCTTAATAAGGATCACTACATATTGGGGTAAGAACCGCATTAATATCCCAAGGGGGAGGGTGTTTAATGACTTCTTTGTAGCCTCTTAACTTACCTACTGAATCTCTATCCAAGGGTGATCTGCCAACCTTTGGATATTTTTTTATTTATTTAATTTAAAAAATTTAAAAAACGGACTCTATTGCTGATATGTGCACCTTTAGAGTTGCTACCTGCAATTCTTTTTGTAGCCCATTTTGCAGGAGATGAAGGATAAATGCAATATGACGTTTATTAAAGTCAATGCTGGAAAACCCAGTGAGGAGATGTACCGTACTTATTCCAGATGCTAAGATAAATGTTTGATGTTACTTTTTTTTTCTGCTGGCCTGTAATAATCATAACATCAGACAACCCCTTTTCCCCAAACATCAGCCTCTCTCATGCCAGGCAGTTAGATGGAGGCTGTGTGCATCCAGATGATCCTCTGGTACCTGGAATAATCTTATGCAATTCCAGGAATACCTACAGGTCCGATAGAGACAGGATCCTCCAGGAGAACCGCACACTGCGCAGCCAAAAAGGGACAATAATTATAACTCTTGATTCATCCTCTGATCTATTTTATGACTGAGCATTAGATTGTAAGAAATGCATACACCAGATTCTAATCTCATATCTATCAATAGTCTGTCTGCTGGGGAAAGAGACAAAAACTTCAGAACTGCCAGTTTCAAAGAGGTCCATCTGGGGAGTTCCCCATAAGGTATTTTAAATACATCTGGGTAACAGATTTTAGTGGTGTTTCTGCAAAGGGTAAAATCTGTAATGACAGGGAAAAATGAATAGGGCTTCTAGTCCATAGTAGTTGAGTGATCGCCAAAAATGTTAACATCCTTCCCGCAAAGGCCTGCACCTACTGACTAAACAGCCCCAAGACCTGCCAACACCTCTTTGGATGATCAAGTTCAAGTACCAGCAAAAGCTCCCAGGAAAATCTGGGTTCTCATGCGAGCACCCCAACCACAAGGACTGGCATCAGAAGTAACCACAGGCTCATATATTGTTGTTCAGAAAGGATTTGGTGAACACCCTTTGACCTACAGTATTTCTGAAAAGGTAGGGCTCAGAATTGTAGATCCAGAAGCTGAGATTGTACATAAACTGCCAGTCTCTTATCTTTCGAGAATAGGAACATGTAGATACGGGTCCTTTAGTTCCAAAGAGGACATAAAGCAATCTTTGGTCAGAAGATTTAAGTTGTACTTTAACCCCTTAAGGACCACGGACGTATGCGTACATCCTAGCTCCCTGGCACTTAAGGACCAAGGATGTAGGCGTACGTCCGTGGGGATTTCGGTCACTGCTGGGTGGGGACTGGACTGGGGTGACTGCTGATACCCATCAGCAGGCACCTCATGCAAATGTCTAGAGACCCAGAGAGGTATCAGCCACGGATTCCCGAGTTTGTTGGCGACTCAGGAATCTGGATTGACACTGCTGGATTCACTGAAATGTACTTTATTTTTTTCAGTGACTGCTTTGTCAATCTAATGGTGGAGCAGACGAATCTGTATGCCCAGCAGTTCATCGCCCACCACCCAGATTCACTTTTGGCCAGGCCCCATGAATGGTACGTCATTGATCTAGCAGAAATGAGGACATTTTGGGGCCTCGTTCTGCATATGGGCCCGGTCAAAAAACCCAGTGTCAGACAGTACTGGAGCGGGGACATACTCTACCAGACCCCGCTCTACAGTATGGTCATGACATCGAGGCCATCCGGAAATGCCTGCATTTTGCAGATAATGCAGCATGTCCATCCCGCCTCCGACCGGCTTTACTAAAAGTGAGGACGGTCATAGATCACTTTGGGGCCAAATTTTGGGAGGCCTACGTACCCCTCAGGGAGTCTCATCAGTTTTAAGGGGAGACTCATCTTCCGCCCGTACATTCCCTCCAAGCGGGCACGGTATGGCGTGAAACTCTACAAACTTTGTGAGAGGTCCTCCGGGTACACTTGCAAGTTTAGGAGTATATGAGGGACGAGATTCCTGTATTGAACCCCCAGAATGTTCCCCCACTCTGGGTGTTAGCGGGAAAATCGTTTGGGACCTTGGCACCCATTGCTGGATAAGGATTACCACATGAACATGGACAGCTTTTATACCAGCATCCCTCTGTTCACATCCCTTGTCGCCAGATCCATGTCTGCTTGGGGGACCGTGCGGAAGAACCAGAGAGGCCTCCCTCTAAATTTTGTTCAGACACCTATGCCCAAGGGCGAGTCCTGTGCCCTTAGCCATGAAAACCTGTTTCTGGGCAGGTATAAGGAAAAGAGGGATGTCCTTATGCTGACCACAATTCATGGTAATGGCAGCTCACTTGTCCCTGTGTGAGGTACCACAACAACGGTCCTCAAGACTGATTGTATTCTGGACTACAATCAGTATATGGAGGGAGCTGATCTCTGATCAAGTCCTCAAGCCATACATCACCATGCGGAAAACATGGGTATGGTACAGAAAAGTTGCAGTCTAGTTAGTACAGGTTGCCATGTACTCTTTTGTACTGTACCAGAACGATGGCAACATTCCTCCAGTTCCAAGAAGAAGTCCTAAAGGCTCTGATCTTTGCTGACCAGGAAAGAGCAGGCCAAACTTCCCAAGGAACTGAAGTTATAGGTACCAGGATCGTCCCAGGGCAACACTTTCCAGGTGAAGTCCCCCACACTGGAAAGGAGGGACGATCCCAGAAAAGATTCAGAGTGTGTTACAAGAGGGGGATGCGGAAGGACACAAAATGGATATTCCAAATACATTTTATATTTATTCACAAATACAATATGTCTACTTTATGTTGGCATCATAAAATGGACATATTTTTACTTTTTGAAGACAGAGGGCTTCAAAGTATAGCAGCAATTTTCAAAGTTCTCATGAAAATTTCAAAATCTGAATTTTTCAGGGACCAGTTAAGTCTGAACTGGATTTGAGGGGCCTTTCTGTGAGAAATACCCCATAAATTACCCCATTATAGAAACTACACCACTCAAAGTTTTCAAAATGACATTCAAAGAGTGTGTTAACCCTTTTGGTGTTTCACAAGAATTGCAGCAAAGTGGAGGAGAAAAATCAAACACTGCGTGTTTGTTTTTTAACACACAAACATGTTCTTGTAGCCTCGTTTTTAAAAGTGGTAAAAGGAGAAAAAGTCCTCCAAAATTTGTAGCCCAATTTCTCTTGAGTACGTAAATACCTCATGTGTTGACATAAAGTGCTCTGTGGACTCACAACATGGCTTGAAGTCAGGGGCCATGTACATTCACAGACCTCCCATGATGCCAGAACAACAGAAACCCCCCCCCCCCCCCCACGTGACCCTATTTTGGAAACTACACCTCTCACCGAATTTAATAAGGGCTGCAGTGAGCATTTACACCCCACTGGCGTTTGACCAATCTTTGGAACAGTGGGCTGTGCAAATGAAAAGTTACATTTTTCATTTTCACGGACCACTGTTCAAAAAATCTGTCAGACACCTGTGGTGTGTAAATGCTCACTGTACTCCTTATTACATTCTGTGAGAGGTGTAGTTTCCAAAATGGTGTCACATGTGGGGGGGTTCCACTGTTCTGGCACCATAGGGGCTTTGTAAATGTACATGGCCTTAAATTCCAGACACATTCTCTATACGAAAGCCCAATGGCGCTCCTCTGAGCATTGTAGTTCGCCCACAGAGCATTTTACGTCCACACATGGGGTATCTATATACTCAGAAGAAATGGTGTTACACATTTTGTGGGGGCTTTTTTTCCTATTACTCCTTTCGAAAATGAAAAATTTGGGATAACATCAGCATTTTAGTGAAGAAAATAAAATGTATCATTTTCACTTCCAAATTTGACGAATTTTTGTTAAACACCTGTGGGGTGTTAAGGCTCACTTTACCCCTTGTTACATTCCGTGAGGGGTGTAGTTTCCAAAATGGGGTCACATGTGGGTATTAATTTTTTTGTGTTTATGTCAGAACTGCTCTAAAAATCAGCCACCCCTGTGCAAATCACCAATTTAGGCCTCAAATGTACATGGTGCGCTCTCACTCCTGTGCCTTGTGTTTCCGCAGAGCATTTTACGGCCACATATGGGGCATTTCCGTACTAAGGAGAAATTGTGTTACAAATTTTGGGGGTCTTTTTTTCCCTTTTCCTTCTTGTGAAAATAAAAAAAAGTATGGGCCAAAACCAGAATGTAAGTGTAATTTTTTTTTTTTTTTTTTTTTTTTTACACTAACAGGCTGGTGTAGACCACAACATTACCTTTTCATAAGGGGTAAAAGGAGAAAAAAGCCCCCCAAAATTTGTTAAGTAATTTTCCCTAGTACGGAAATACCCCTTATGTGGCCCTACACTGTTGCTTTGAAATACGACAGGGCTCCGGAATTTGAGAGCACCATGCGCATTTGAGGCCTAAATTAGATATTTGCATAGGGACGGACCCGGATACAAGAATTAGACTTGCCTCGGATACTAAAATTACCCTACGTCAGTGTTTCCCAAACAGGGGTGCCTCCAGCTGTTGCAAAACTCTCAGCATGCCTGGACACTCAATGGCTGTCCGGCAATACTGCGAGTTGTTTTGCAACAGTTGGAGGCTCCGTTTTAGAAACCGTACCAGGAGGTCTCATTTTTATTGGGGAGTTTCTCATTTTTATTTCCCTCATCTCTAACTTGCAGCGAAAGACTAACTAAACCCCTGCCTGTGTGAATGTACCCTGTACATTCAAGTATTTTGGGGTAGGCAAATCTCCAGCTGTTGAAAAACTACAGCTCCCAGCATGCCCTTTGGCTGTCCGTGCATGCTGAGGGTTGTGGTTCTGCAACCGCTGGAGGCACACTGGTTGCAAAACACTGAGTTAGGTTGGGAAACATTTTCTGTTTCCTAACTCAGTGTTCCCCAACCAGTGTGCCTCGAGTTGTTCAAAACTACAGCTCCCAATATGCCCAGACTGCAGACGGGCATGCTGGGAGTTGTGGTTTTGCAACATCTGGAAGAGCACAGTTTGGAGACCACTATACCACTATGTAGCGCTCCAAATGTTGCAAAACTACAACTCTCAGCATGTCCACACTGCTCAGGCATGCTGGGAGTTTTAGTTCTGTAAAATCTGTCCCTTCAGATGTTGCAGAGCTACAACTCCCAGCATGCCTGGACAGTCTCAGCATAGCTTAGATAGGTCTATAGCTTAGAGACCACTGTATAATGGTCTCCAAACTGTCCTTCCAGATATTGCAAAACTACAACTCCCAGCATGTTGAGACTGTCCAGGCATGCTGGGAGTTGTAGCTCTGCAACATCTGACGGGACAGATTTTACAGAACTACAACTCCCAGCATGCCTGGGCATTCTAAGAGTTGTAGTTTTACAACATCTGGAAGGACACAGTTTGGAGACCACTGTATAATGTTCTCCAAACTGTGGCCCTCCAGATGTTGCAAAACTACAACTCCAAGCATGCCCAGACAGCCAAAGGCTGCCACCTCACACCCCGCCACCTCACTCCCTTAGGATGATCGGGGCCTTTCACTGACAGCTCCGATCATCACTATTTCCCGGGCGATCGGGTCATCAGAGACCCGATCAGCCCGGAATTGCGCAAATCGCCAATCTGTATTGATGGTCTCAGGACCCCCCCAGGCATTTGCACGGGATGCCTGGTGAATGATTTCAGCAGGCATCCCGTTCCGGTCCCCGTCCGCCCTGAGCCCTTAAGGATCGGGGATGCAGGGCGTATGCATACGCCCTGCGTCCCCAAGAGGTTAAAAGGAGGCCGTAGATGCCTCCCAAAGCCCTTTCCAGAAATACATTTTTTTATCCATAGGATTAAACCCTTAAGGACTCCGCTCATTTGGGCCTTAAGGACAATTTTATTTTTATGTTTTTTCCTCCTTGCCTTCAAAAAAATCATAACTCATTTTCATCCACAGACTAGAATGAGGGCTTGTTTTTTTGCGCAACCAGTTGTCCTTTGTAATGACATCACTCATTTTACCATGAAATGTATGGCGCAACCCAAAAAATACTGTTTGTGTGGGGTAATTGATAAGAAAACCGCAATTTTGCTAATTTTGGAAGATTTCGTTTATATGCTGTACACTTTACGGTAAAATAGAAATGTTGAGGGGGGCGTGACCGGAAGGCCATGGGAGCTCTGAGCTCCGTATGCCCACTGCTTGAAAAGCGGTAAAAAGCCCTGCAATTCATAAATATTGGACACTCAGACACATAAAAAGGCTGTTGGAACCCTCCAGGAACCTTGTGAGCCGTCTTGTGGTCCCGCAAAACGCCTTCCTGACTTACTATCTGAAGTTACCTGCAGCGCGGGAAACTAGGCTTAGTGTAGGCGCGAACCTGCACCCTCCCTGCGCACTACCCCTGCCTCCTGCACGCACCGGGACACCGAACGACTATTACCCACCGCGACAGAAGAGCATCTGGGATTTCTTACCTGGTGAGGCACGTTATGAGGTGAATGGCTGCTCCTCTCTAAACCCGGGGAGTACTCACGACCTCCTCGCCGCCCCGCAACTTCCAGTCGGACATCCCGTCACAGAGAAGAGGTACCGGACCCCGCACTGCTGCACGTTCATCCAGTGCATCCCTCACCCTTGCAACCTGAGAAGGCTGAGGTGACGACGGGAGGGACCGGATTGTGTGTGGCGGGGCCACATACTGCTACCCGACCTGACGGAGCTCTTCGCCCGGCCTTGCTCCTGACTGCCGGGACAGCGAGGGTGACGTCGGTTGAAAGGTGGCCTTTACCCCGCGCCGGCCTGGCTCCACCCGGTCCCTCCTGAAATAAGGGGACGAACGCCCGTGACTGCTAGTTCGTCCCACAGTCACCTGCTACATCACTACTGAGGTGGGTTACACACCCCAATATTTAAAGAACACCTGCTCCCTTCTGCTCCTAAGCAAGACCTTACCATATCCCTCCTTTGTCCTCATAACTCCTGGAAGGGATACAGGAGTCAGATCTGTATATTGCCCTAACATTCCACAAAATTATTGCACGACCTTTCTGGGTGAATCATCCCGATCTACTAAAAGGAGATACGGCCATCTATCTTGATTTAACTACTCACAGCCGCCATCTTAGTTCTTGTTCCTTCACAGCAACCAGTGGACCAACCTGAATACTGATTCTATATTCTCTTAGAACTTATCCAAGGTACCCTCAGTTGCATTGAGACTGTTGTTCCTCACTGAAACAGGATTAGCATTTCTTCACTTCTTATCCTTTGCTGCCACCTACTGACTATTCTGTATATTACACGACGTACTTTTGGATACACTTTATGGACTTTGTGCCTAATATCAAGGGACACTACAGCTCCTCACACTAAAACCACTGCTGCCACCTACTGACGGTAATCTATATTACAAGAACCATCTTTAAAAAAATAAATAAAAACTTTTCATGGGGAATCCAAACAGGAAGAAAAGAACACACCAATCTAAAACAACCAGATAAACTCTGTTGCATCTATTTGTGATTCACCAGCAGCATCCATCACGGAGACATCTCCATATACGCAAAGTGCCCCCCCCCCCAGAGGGAAAACCTCAACTAATCAATTAACTGACTCTAGAGACTCTCTTACATCACAGAAATACAAGGCCAATCTGTGCAGAGACTCAAACCTGCTTGCTCACTCCAAAAACAAATCAAATAAAGAAATGGAGAATACGCCATCAGAACCGTTGGAACACCTTTCCTCTACTATCTCACAACAACAAGTTAGAAATGGAGCTTACTTATCTCATCATCCCAAGGAAAAGCATCCTGTCAAATCCCTCTCTAACCAAGCAAAAAGAGCTCTATCCCTTACTCCTGAGTGGAATCATGCATCAGAGGACTTATCCGCATCTCCTCTCAGTAAAAACAGGACCACTCTGCTTGGTCTCCCAAATCAACTGAACCCAATCGGGATCAACACCTTGATGACAGATGACACATGCAGGAGTTGTGTTTCACATCTCCCAACAAAAGATGACTTCCGCAAGTTCATAAGAGAGTTTTGAAAGCGTCCTTCATCTGAGATATCTACCATCCGAAAAGACATCCGGTCAGTCAACCACAGAGTGGACACGCTGGAAAACGATCATGACGAAACTCTCCAATATATTTCATCCCTTCAATCTACAGTGGCTGCGCAACATGCAAATATATGAATACCAAAGACATCTTGAGGACCCCGATAATAGGGGTAAGAGGCATAATATTTGAATCAGAGGCAGCTCAAGAAGAGAATCTGAAAGAGACTCTGGAAGCTATCTTTAATACAATTCTGACAGCTCCTCCGAATCACAAAATTAAGTTCGATCGCGCCCAAAGAGCACTTCGCTCCAAGGGTTCTTCATCATTTCCACGCAACGTTATTTGTTGCATTTCAGATTACACTCTAAAAGACATCATGATGAAGGCCTGTAAACTACGTGAAATTGATTTCGATGGAGCTAAAATTCAACTTATGCCAGACCTATCCTGGATCACACTCCAAAAAAAGAGACTACTAAGCCCCCTCCTTCAATTACTCAGAGACAATAACTTGATCTATAAATGGGGCTTCCCCTTCAGTCTGTCGGTGAGACATAGTGGCCGGACGGTCACTTTGAAAACAATGCAAGATCTTCAGCCATTCTGCGCAGCATTGGAGCTTCCTGTACCGAAACTGCCCAACTGGGA
This sequence comes from Hyla sarda, assembly GCF_029499605.1. Lineage (NCBI taxonomy): Eukaryota > Metazoa > Chordata > Amphibia > Anura > Hylidae > Hyla > Hyla sarda. Next base: position 302,767,001 of record NC_079190.1, on the reverse strand, counting down.
GCTCCTCCCTCCGGAACCAGCTCCTCCTCCGATCTGGAATAAAGTTTCACCACGCCATAAGAAATCACCTACACCGCCTTCTGCTGTTCGCTAGAACATTCCAACAAAGGGACTATGAATAGATAAGTGTAGTGTCCTTATACCTTACATAATATAATTTATTATAGCTTTTTGCAGGGCTAAAATAAATGAAACATAATTTTCACATAAGACCGCTAAATTTACTTTAGTTTTGAATAGTTATTTACATTTAGCTTAAGCAGTGGGGGAGGAGTTAAGTTGAAGTGTGTGCCTCCTTCTCTGCGGTCAACTAGTTTTGACCCCCCTAGCAGAGGAATAGACTCGTCCCAATTAGCCTAACATTTGGTGAGTCGCTGTTACCTTTTCCTCAGCACCTCAGGTGGGGCCTCACCCCCAGAAGTTACTTTGAAGTTTACCTTCATTCTCATTTGTGTTATTTGCTTTTTATTTTTATAATGCCTTTTGTTTCTAATATCTCTTTTTCCTTTCTCTCTCATGCATGGTCGGATTCCCGTTGTTTTCATTCTTTAGCCGAATAATCTCTGCCAGATTCCACTTGGACCATAAGGACCTCTATATTGTGCTCTCCAGACCGATCATATTTTGGTATGTCAAACTACACACTCAGCGCACTCATTTACATAGACCATCATGGTGCGTTTAATGACATTTAATGTAAAAGGTCTAAATACCGATGTGAAGAGGAGGCTCCTTTTGAAGGAACTCCGCCACCATAAAGTAGACATAGCATTTGTCCAGGAAACACACCATGATGATTCAGGCTCATTTAAATTTGCCCTCAGATACTATCCAACATCATATGCCGCACTCCAAGACAGGAAACAAGGAGGCGTAGCTATTTTAATCTCACGCCACCGTCCTTTTAAAGCCACATCTGTATTACAAGATCCTAATGGCAGATTTGTTATAATATCAGGTTCCCTTGCTGGTACCCCTTTAACTTTGTGTAACGTATATGCATACGCATATATCACAGATACCCTTCTTAACAAAAGTAATTTCAAAAATCACTAAAATGCCCCCCACTACCCTGATTATAGGAGGTGACTTTAATGTTCCTTTCTCTCCGTTAACTGATAGACAATCCCTGAATTACCCAAATCCCCCCTCGCTCATCATCCGCCTGTCAACCCTGTTCCGTAAATTAATTAGACGACACCTTTATGACTTGTGGCGGGTCTCCAACCCAAATAGTAAGGAACACATTCTATTCACATCCCCATTCAAGTCAGTCTAGAATAGACGCTTTTTTTTTGGCAATCTCTTGGGTCTTCGTCTGACTGAGGTAGCCAAGATCCTTTCCATTACATGGTCTGATCACGCCCCAGTCTTGCTCGACTTGAAACCAATGTCGACACCTACCAGAAGTTGCCATTGGCGCCTAAACGAATCCCTTCTTAAAGTGAAGTCCTATAGGGAGCACCTTTGAATGTGTCCAAAATACTTTTTTGACCAAAACCTTGGATCGGTATCCTCTGCCTCCACCTTGTGGGAAGCCCATAAGGCTGTCTTTAGAGGCCACTGCATAGTAGGGATCGACCGATTATCGGTATGGCCGATATTATCGGCTGATAATCACGATTTTGGGCATTATCGGTATCGGCAATTACCTTGCCGATAAGCCGATAATGCCCCGCCCCCCTGAACCACCACGTCGCACCCCCCACCGTAGTGCTGGGTGGTATACCGGTATGGATTTTTGCCCATACCGCTATACCGGTCGGGCCCCTCCCCCACCCTCCGAGTCAATATTAATAAAAAAAAAATAAATAAATAAACTTACCCGTAATGGGGGTGGTCCGGGCCATCCATCCTTCCTGTAGTGTCCTGCGCCATTCTGGGTGGAGGGTGCACCGGTACGGGCTGTCCTTCTCCGGGGGTCCTCTTCTCCACTCCGGGCAGGCTCCGGCCTAGTACGCTGCATAGACGCCACAACTTCAGGTGCGTCGCTGCGCACGGGCGTCACTGCGCAGCGGCGTCATAGCTGCGCTACTAGGCCGGAGTGGAGAAGAGGACCCCCGGAGAAGAAGGACAGCCCGGACCGGTTCACCCTCCACCCGGAATGCCGCCGGACACTACAGGAAGGAAGGATGGCCGGCCCGAACCACCCTGACAGGTAGGGGGAGAGAAGCGGGTGGTGGCGGCCTATAGCACAGCAAAAGTCACTGCAGTGCATTCATTTTAAGCGCCCGCTTTAAATCAATGACCTGCAGCGGTGTCGAGGGGGGGATAAATAGCCGATAACTTATACCGATATTCCGGTATAGGTTATCAGCTATCGGCCCTAACCTCCACCGATTATCGGTATCTGCCCTAAAAAACAATATCGTCGATCCCTACTGCATAGCACTATCTTCACGTCTCAAGAGGAACAACCTTCAATTAACCAGAGATTTAGAGATGAAGCTTAAAGGCCTTGAAAATAAAAATGTCTCTCTCCCCTTCCACTCTTAGACAACTGGTATATACTAGGTCAAAACTAAGGGAAATTGAGATGGGGAAGGTGGAGAAACTACTTACTTTCACAAAGCATAAATACTACCTTAAGGCTAATAAACCCGACTCCCTTCTTGCCTCAACTTAATTCTCAGGCCACCCACTCCAGCCCATTTGCTCTTAATGATAAACACGGAAATATGATCTACGACCCAAATCAAATGGCAAAACTATTTCATGACTATTACCTAGAACTATATAACTTTCCCACGAACTTACACATATCCAACCAAGATATATCTTCTCAAATAAGCTCATGCTTAGAGTCTTGTAACCTCCCAAAGATTAAACCAGAAGACCTTAACATGCTAAATGCCCAGTTTACTATGTAGGAACTGCAGGAAACCATTAAAAAATCTTCCCAATGGCAAGTCACCGGGCCCTGACGGCCTGCCCTATCTGTATTATAAATCATTCTCTGACATACTTTCCCCACACCTTTTATCTTTGTTTAATTCATTCCTACTCTCCCCTCCCCCCCCCCATATCTATGCTGGGCTCATATATAATGGTTATCCCAAAGAGCGGTAGGGATCCCTCAGATTGCACCAGCTACAGGCCAATATCGTTATTAAATTCAGATTTAAAACTATATTCAAAGATGTTGGCTAATAGAATAGGTACAGTCCTTCCATACTTGATCAATAAAGACCAGGTTGGATTTGTGGTGAACAGACAGGCTGGAGACGGCAGACCAGAGCATAAGATCTGATAACACAAATCAGTGCTATGTCCTATGCATAGCACTGAACAGTATTAGCAATCAAATGATTGCCATAAATAGTTCCCTATGGGGACGATTAAAGTGTTTAAAAAACAAAAAAAAAATTTAAAAATCAATTTTAAGGGGTACTCCGGTGGTTAATTTTTTGGACTATATGGTATCTTCTTTGTAAGTTTTGTTTTTTGCAATATACATGTGTTATATGTTTTGGCAGCATGTATGTGTTTTTCTTACCTTTTTGTTGGGCAGGAAGTTCTGTAGTTCAGAGGGTTTTCTTTTACTGTTGTCCACAGTTCCGAGTCTGTTGTGGACAAGATGTCAACAGCTTTCCCCCCCCCCCCCCCCCCCCCGTCTGCAAGAGAAAAATAAGCCACGCCCCCTCATCTCATCCAGCTGAGTACACAGCTCCTCACCTCCCCTCCCCCCTGCTCTGTATTCTAAGGACGCAGGTCTGCCCAGGAGAAGGAACAAAGAAGATAAGTGTTATCTGAAGGGGAGGATGAGAAGGTGCACGGGCTGGGGATGTATGGACTGCAGGGGAATAAGTCTCATACTGGGAATGATCTCTATATGTGAAGGGAGCGACTACTGAATGACACACGCTGGGTTGTAGTCCCTGTTGTGTGTGTGTGTATGCTAGTGTTTACAAACCAGTGTGTCTCCAGCTGTTGCAAAACTACAACTGACAGCATGCCCTGACAGGCTTTTGGCATGCTGTGAGTTGTAGATTTGCAACAGCTGGAGGCACACTGGTGGGGAAACACTGTTTTAGCCTATTCAGCATATACATGTTACACCAGTGTTTCCCAATCAGTGTGCCTCCAGCTGTTGCAAAACTACAACTCCTAGCATGCCCGAAGGATGTCAGGGCATGCTGGAAGTTGTAGTTTTGCAACACCTGGAGGCACCCTGGTTGGGAAACACTGGTGTATGCCCTACAGAGGTGTGGTGAACTACAACCCCCAGGAGACTACAGAGGCAGCATGCTGGTGTTATACCACAGACTGAAGACTCCTGAATGACACATGCTGGGAGTTGTAGTCCCTTTTGTGTGTGTATGACAGTGTATCCCAACCAAGGCTGATTATATTAGTGTGCTGTGTATAAGGGGGCTGACCCGGGAAAATAGTAGGATGGGCAAAGGGGGGAACAAAAAAACAAAAAAAAAAAAAAAAAAAAAAAAAAAAAAGAAGCCACCCCAAACCAGCAAAGTTTGTGTCATGCTGGGATTTGTAGTTTTTAGCACAGCAAGAAACAGGAAATAGAAGCAAAGACAGGAAAACAAAGTGGGAGATAAAAAGACAACAAAGAACGGAAATAGAGTAGGCTAAACAACAAGAATAGAAATGAAACAAAACCAATAGGGCAAGTCAAAAACTGAAAAACACGTTGACCACCGGAGTGCCCCTTTAAAGCGTACCTGTCATAGTGCAAAAAAAAAAAAAAAAAGTGTTGTTACTCAGGACCCAATCCTGATCATGTGCATATAAATTTTGCGTGTCTGACTTATATATCGAGACATAAGCATTTATCTGCTGTTGAGTTACTTTTTCATTGTGCAGGCCGGAGGGGGCGTGTCAGTCTGTCTCCCTCACAGGAGCAAGCCTGGGCAGTCCGCCAATCAGTACTCTCTACTCTGAAACCCTTTCCTCTCTGGTTTTATGCTGTGTCATGTGTCAGAGGAAGATACTTGGAGCTTGCCTGCAGTAATCAGAAGACATTATGGTGAATTCATAACAGGATAAAATGTATAAATATAACAATAGATCTTTATAAAATTGGTGCAAGGATTTTTTAGATAAAAGTACAGCATTTTTATGAATACATGTTCTATCTGTTTTTTTTTTTTTTTTTTAACATTTTTATTCAAAATTTTCAAATTTTATAAACATGCACACAGGGAATTCCTGTGAAATAATGTGTAGTATAGATATATTAACCATATCAACAAGACATATCACGATGCAGCATTATCAAATCAATCGAGCAACCCGCACCCCTCCCCCATCCCATCCTAAGCCATAATCAGAACGCCAACCGGCGGAAGTCATTCAGGAGAACATCATGATACTATAGGTGAGACCACCTCGCATCGGATACCCAGAAGCCAATAAAGAAATATGGATCAACATCAAACAGGAACTCGAAGCCGGCCCAACGAGCCGGATATGGATCTAGTAAGATACCAGGTCGTGTCTGTAAACGGTTGCATCAAAGAAATCAATTCCCCATTCGAATAAAAGGCCAGCATGAACGTTTCCATTTCTTAAAAAACCATTTAGCCGATTTCTCTCGTCCTTAAAATTTCAAGGCGATCTAGCATCAGATATTTTTTCACTTGCGCTATAACATCCATAGGCAAGGGCATGTGAGCCGACAACCAATGAGTTAAGAGACACCGCTTGGCCCCCAGCAGAATCGTGTGGTGCAACAATGTCAGAGAGACATCATCTGGCGGTATGTGTAGGACTATAAGTAAAGGAGTCGAAGGTAATGCGACTTTTAGTTTCCTATCTAACAGCGTGAAGAGAGCGGTCCAGAAGTCCTGAGTCTTAGGGCAGGTAACTAATCCGTGCAATAAATCAGTAAAGGGGGCATTACAGTTAGGGCAGTCAGTCTGTCAGGTCTGTCAGGTGTCCGGGGTATGGTGAATCCGTAGGTAGCGTGGTGTAATATTTTAAATTGTGTTTCCCTCCAATTTTCGTTAATTACCGCCTTGCGTACCTTAGCCCATCCTTCCAGAATTGACACAGAAGAGTCAGAGATCCCAAGTGTGGTTTCCCAATATCTGAAGAGAGAGGCCGAGGCAATCCCACTCCCTTTTCTGGTCAGATGGCGGTACAGTGTAGAGAGAGTGAGAAGGAATGGCTGAGGTCACCAGACTGTCAAAAGAGGTAGTTGAGCTTATTCGAGAAAGGTCAGTCAATCTCGGTGTTAGAAAGGACAGAACCTGTCAGTATGACAGATGCTGTCCTGGACCAAGACCATATTGGGCACTCACTTCGGCAAACGAGAGATATCTACATTAGGTAGGGTGCAGTAGTTGGCCAACAGATTGAAGGCCAGCCGATCTCCACAGGGCAAATAAACTATTCTCCGAACCCTGTGGGAATTCAGGGTGGGACCACAGGGGCATGTACTTAGACAGGGAAAAGGGCAGGCGCATAAGGTCCCTGCCTATTTTCCACGTGGCAATTGTGTCCCTTATAATAATGCTATTTTTTATGTGGGCTGGCAAGTTCTGGAGCTTGGAGTGAAGAATTCCAGCCAAGGACCATGGTGCGACCATGGCTGACTCCAGTGCAATGTTAGAGTATGTCGATTCACCCCTAAGCCAATCTATGCAATGCCTATATATACATGGCACATTATAGTGCCTCACATCCGGGAACCCCTACCCCCCTTTTTCTTTAGGAAGCATCAACTTTGATAAGGCAATACGGGGTCTCTTATTGGCCCAAATAAATTTAGTAAATGCTGACTGAAGTGACTGGATATCGACCCTCTTAAGGAGGAGTGGAATCATTTGAATGGGATAAAGCATCTTCGAAAAGCTAAGCATCTTCAGTAGGTGGCATCTGGCTAGCAAGGAAAGTGGTAGAGACATCCACCTCTGCAACTCTCCCATTATTTTGCGGAACAACGGGGTAAAGTTAAGAGAGTAAATTGAAGAGGGGGACCTCCCCACCAATATTCCCAAGTACTTAAAGGAGGATCTGGTAACTAGGATCGGGAAAGGCATTGATGCAGAACTGCGAGACAGGGGAATAGGAGAAATGTCCAGTAGGACGCTTTTTTCTACATTAACTCGGAACCCCGATACCTCCCCAAAATCAGAGAGGATGTTAAACACCCTCGGTACAGTCCTTACCGGATCAGATAAGAAAAAGAGAATGTCATCCGCAAATAAAGTATGGGAAATCGTTTGAGAACCCATCTGTATACCCAGTGATCCCCTCTCCCTCTCAATGAGGAGAGATAACGGTTCAATGGCCAGATCGAAAAGAACAGGGGATAGGGGACATCCCTGCCTAGTCCCCCTCTCAGGAGTGAAGAGATCAGATAAGAAGCCCATGGTGTGGAGACGTGCTCTAGGTGAGGCATAAAGGGAACGTAAGTAACCGAGAAAGGGCCCTCCGAACCCCATTGCCGACAGTACTTCCCACAGCCATTCCCAGCGAACGCAGTCAAAGGCCTTTTCGGCATCTATCGATAACAGTGCCGCTGTGGGATGTCTGTGGGGCCGTAGATTTACCTCATCCAGTACCGAGAGCACCGCTCTAATATGTGAAACCGAGGAGTGTCCCTTGACAAAGCCAACCTGGGCCGGGGATATTAATCTTGGTAAAACAGTTGCCAGTCTGTCAGACAAAATTTTGGAGACTAACTTTAAGTCTACATTGATTAAAGAGATAGGTCTATAACTCCCTGGTAATAAAGGATCCTTCCCCGGCTTAGGCAAGACCCTGATGTGCGCCACATTAGAGGACGGTGGGATCGGGTTACCAGAAAGGTAAGAGTTATACAGGACCAGCAGGGAGGGAGCTACCTCATTTGCCAAGATCTTGAAGAAATCCCCGGAGAAGCCATCAGGACCAGGGGCTTTATTAAGTTTGAGATGTTTAAGGGCCCGATCTAGCTCCTCCGAGGAGATCTCTGCCCCTAACATTTCCCTTTCCTCCAATGTCAATGAGGGAAGAGATGAGTGTGAGAGCCATTGTGTGGAGTCTGCCATGGGAACAGTTGGTGCTGTGTAGATGTCTGCGAAATAGCTAGCTAAGATACCATTAATTATTTTGGGATCCCTGTGGGTAACACCTCTAGTATCCTTCAGGGCAGATATGTTACTCACCGGGAGGGCACCCTTAGCAAAGCGTGCCAATAGACGACCCGGTTTGTTGCCGAACCGAAAGAGAGAAGCTTCAAAATGGGATCTTTTGAGGTCGTCTCGCCGCTCTAACCAGCCATCATAAGATGCCTTGGCTGACATCCAGAGTTTTCTCGTGTTCTCAGTCGGCACGGCAACAAAGTCGGTATAGGCCCTCTGAAGAGCAGAACGGAGAGATTTAAGCTGTGAAGCTATTTTACGTTTAAGGGAGGTAGTGTATGCCAGGATTCTCCCACGTAAAACTGCCTTAGCAGGATCCCAAAACAATTGGGGACTAGTCACATGTGCCGCGTTATCCGCAGCGTATTCCCCCCACCAACCTTTCAGGAGTGAATGAAAGTGCTCATCTCTTGCCAAGCTGGAAGGGAAGCGCCATAGGAAGTCAGATCCACGAGGGACCGAATCCTGTAACTGCAATAATAAGGGAGAGTGGTCAGAGATCACCATGTCAGTCAGTGAAATGTCCTCGGTCTTTAGTACAAGAGAGTCCGTTAAGAAACAGTAATCAATTCTCGACCAAGAGTCATGATTCCTCGCTCTCCAAATGTCCGTCAGTCCTAAACTCAAGGTCCACGGGTCCAGGAAGCCGTCTGCTCGCCTAGGAACCGGTCCTAAGGTCCTATTGGAACGTCTGTCTTCCGTCCCATGCATTACCATGTTAAAGTCGCCCATTATCACTCGTTGAGAAGGAGAAAGAGGAGCTAGTCGCCCTGTTACGTCAGTCAAGAACTGGTCCTGTCCATCATTGGGACCATAAATATTAACCAAGGAGAATTCGTCAGAGGCCGTCTTTACGTGAACAGAGCAAAAACGTCCCTTGTCATCAGAAACTACATTAAGAATGTCACAGGTAAAGTTCCTATTGAATAGTATTAAGACTCCGGCTTTTCTCGCTACAGCCGCCGAACCCTCAACCCTCCCTACCCACCATTTTTTCATGCGAGAGAAATCGGCTAAATCAAGGTGGGTTTCTTGGAGCAATGCTATATCAGGTGACAGTTTTTTAAGATGACTCAAGACTAGGCTTCTCTTGCGAGGGGATCTCAACCCTTTCACATTCCATGACACCAACCTCATAGAAAGGACTTACTAAGAAATAAACCAAGGGTATGAGTTGTGTATACCTCTAGATGAAACTAAAGAGGAATTTCCAAACACTCTTTAGGAATGAAACACAATCCCTCCCCCCACTCCGAGCTGGATATCCCTACCTCGGGGACCACTTATCCAAAGCTCTAGGGACTTCCCTTTACCACTACCTAAGGATATGCCAAACCACCAAGGGAGCCCCCCCCCCTAAGTGACTAGGTAAAAATGTGAGTATATCCGCCAAGTTTACAATAAAGAGCCCAGTGGCCCCCAAGTAAAAATAACAAATAAAACAAATATCCCAATGCCCAAAGGTGAACCAATAAGCAGCTAACTGAATAGCGAGGTATCTGAGGAGACTCGATACCGGATCCTAGTAGGAGGGCTAAAAACCGGTAGCAGGGAAAGATGGGTACACTATGACCAATCCACCCCCCCTTCCTAAGTGTTCCCCCTTTAACCTAAATTAAAGAAAAACTTCAACATTACTGAACTACTTTATTTATTTATTTATTTCCCCCCTCCCTCCCCCACCCTTTCCCTTCCCCCTTCCTTCCCTCCCCATTTTTACCCCCCCCCCCCCCCTCCAAACAATCCTCCCCACTGCTTCCCTAACGGCCGGAATTCTCCAGGTCCCCACCCTCTCATAGCCCAGAAACGGAGAGCAAGAAAAGGTGCGAGAGGATCCCTACCCTCCCACCCCCCCCTCCAATACAAATACCCTGTTCCCGGCCCCCCGCCCCCCTCCCCTCTCGAGTCTCCAACTTCCCCACCCGGTAGAGCCGGTAATCTCTTTTACCTACCCCGTATACTGAAAACAGAACCTTCAACATAGTAAAATGAACCCCCACATATCATGATGTCAGGTCATGGTGTAAACTTAAAAAAAAAAAAAAAAAATAGGAACAACAAAAGTCCTGTCTAGGGCCATGACTAGACCATATACCTGGGGCACAGTCAGTGGTGCACAGTGTCTCTGATGGAATCAAAATAAGAGGAAGTCCATAGGGATTATCTGGATTCACGGCCTAGAATGGTACCAAGTCCACATGAGTCCGATTCAGCAGGAGGGGAAAGACTCCAAGATTACTGGGGCATCCTCGTGTATTATGTCAATTTGCCAGGTAGTCACAGGTAGTAAACAGGGATAACATATAGACAGGAAAAGAGGTACCTGTAGGTGCAGCTCAAGTCTATGCAATGTTCACGATGGGTTCCCGGAGTTCCATCTGTCCCTCCTGTCTAGAGGGGGGCGCTCTTGTGGAGGTGAACCCTGCTAGGGAGAAGAAACCACTGTGGGATCCGGGCGACGATCCAGAGGGGGAGAGATTCCATCCCCCTCCCGCTGCCTCCGCAGATGAGAAGGAGAGCCGCCGGTGTCGTTGCGGAGAAGATCCTCCAACTGCGCAGAAGCTTCCTCCGGAGAACTGTAGATCGCAGAATGGCCATCTGAAAAGAAAACTCGTAGGACAGCCGGGTATTGAAGAGTGAATCTGATGCCCCGCCGATGCAGGGACGAGCAAAGAGGGGAGTATAATTTCCGCTTGCGGCTAACTTCTGCAGAGAAGTCACCAAATATAAGAAGCTTTGCTCCGTCCAGGGTCAAGTCAGTGCGTCTTCTCTTAAACGCCCGTAGAACTGCGGTCTTATCCTGGAAATCCAGATACCTAGTGATGACTTGGCGCGGTCTAATACGCTGTTGCGTCCCCGGGTGCCGTCCAGAATCCCGGCCTTCTCGTAGATCCGGGCCCAAACGGTGTGCCCGCTCAACCTTGCATGGTCGGGGCAGGCCCAGTAATTTCGGCAACATAAATTCGCATACATGGATGAGATCGACAGCCGGTACTGATTCAGGTATCCCCACTATTCGCAAGTTATTTCTGCGGGATCTGTTTTCTAGGTCTTCTACCTTATCCCCCAGACGCTTGCATTCAGCTTCCAGCGTAGAGAGTCATGTGTGAGAGGCAGCCTCAGTGGTCTCGAATGCCTGCACACGGTCTTCCACCGCCGCCATACGTGCGCCATGTTGTGACACAGTATTTTGCAGGTCTAAGAGAGTAGTCTGTATTGCGGCCACTATCGATTCCTTAACCTTGGGCACAATCTTCTCGGCCACCGCAGCAGCCAGGGTCTCATAGTCGATCCCTGCAAGCTCTACCCGATCATCCCCATTAAGCACACTAGACGTGGAGAGCGAGGGAGAGGGCGCTCTGCTGGATGCAGGGGAGGAGGCCATGCTTGACCTTCCGCACCGACTCCCCGAGCGCGGCTCACCTTTATTTTTGGACTGTTTCTTGTCTTTATGGTTGCCCATCGGGACCAAGTATCTGTCCATAGACCCCAGGCGGACACTGGTGTTCAGCGTTAGAATGAGGCAGGTGAAATTTGCGGGTATAGTAGGAGAAGGTAGAGGAGCGGGCTCCCTGCACGTCCTTACAGCATGGCGCCGGAACCGGAAGTTGTTCTATCTGTTTTATCTTCTCCTAGTAAAGCTGGATGCTAATCAGCATAGCTGTCACTATGTGTGTCATTCATCTTTCACAGACTCCTGAATGTCTGATCAACTTCTTTGTCATTCAGGAGTCCGAGAAAGCTTTGACTATTTCAGCATGCTGGGAGTTGTAGTTTAGTAACAACTGAAGCTGCAATGTTTTTATTAAATAACTGTGTTAGAGCAGTGTTGCCTCCAGCTGTTTTAAAACTACAGCTCCCAGCATATCCACACATCCTTTATATGTAGTTTTGCATACACAATAGAAATAGGATGCTTTACGGCCGGTATCCAGTATGCTGTAAAATCTAGACTAGTCTGTCTGGCTAAAAAAGACAGGAGACCCCTAGTGGTGGCTATTTTGAGCTTGAATTTCAGGTGAAAATTAAAAAAAAAATTAACACGTGTATATTGTGAAATGTCATTAAAATGGGTCCTGCAATATATGCAAAGTTTTTAACAATGACAGTGCCTCTAAGTGTGAAAAATACCCTCCCCCAATAAAAAGGTAAAAACATTTTTTTCCCAATTCCCCCCCCCCCCCCGAAAAAGTGTAAAAAAAAAGTGTAACAAAAAACAAAAACAAAAAAACTAAATAAAACACATATTTGGAATCACCACGTGCGTAAAAGTCTGAGCTATTAAAATATATTGTTATTTATACGGTAAATGGCGTAAACGTAAAAATTTTAAAAAGTCCGAAATTGCTGCTTTTTTGTCATTTCATAAAAAAAAAAAAATTTTAAAAAAAGGAAAACCTAAGCAAAAATGGTAGAAAAATGGTAAACTACAGCTCATGACGCAAAAAAATTTGCCCTCATACCGCCCCATATACGGAAAAATTAGAATGTTATAGGTGGTCAAAAAAGGCAATTTCAAACATACTAATTTTGTTTAAATAGTTTGAGATTTTTTTTTTTTTAAAGATACAATTATAGAAAAGCATATAACATGGGTATCATTTTAATTAATTGAATTGCCCCACAAAATAAAGAAAACATGTCATTTATTCCATAAAGTGTACAGCGAGAAAACAAAACCTGTGGATGGAAATATAAAAAAAAAAAAAAAAAAAAAATTATGTATGATTTTTAGAAGGAGGGGAGGAAAAAACGAAAATGCTAAAATAAAAATGGGCTGGTCCTTAACCCCTTAAGGACGTAGGGTTTTTCAGTTTTTGCATTTTCGTTCCTTAACTTTCCTCCTTAACTTTAAAAAATCATAACCCTTTCAATTTTCCACCTAAAAATTCATATGATGGCTTATTTTTTGCATCACCAATTCTACTTTGCAGTGACAGTCATTTTACCCAAAAATCTACGGCAAAACGGAAAAAAAAAATCATAGTGTGACAAAATCGAAGAAAAAACGCCATTTTGCAACTTTTGGGGCTTCCGTTTCTACGCAGTGCATATTTCGGTAAAAATGACTTTCTGTAGGTCCATACGGTTAACATGGTACCCTACTTATCTAGGTTTAATTTTGTCATACTTCTGGAAAAAAATCATAACTACATACAGGAAAATGTATACGTTTAAAAATGTCCTCTTCTGACCACTATAACTTTTATTTTTCCACGTACAGGGCGGTATGATGGCTCATTTTTGCGCAGTGATCTGAAGTTTTTATCGGTACCATTTGTGTTTAACCCCTTAACGACGCAGGACGTATATTTACGTCCTGCGCCGGCTCCCGCGATATGAAGCGGGATCGCGCCGCCATCCCGCATCATATCGCGTGGGTCCCGGAGCTAATCAACGGCCGGGACCCGCGGCTAATACCACACATCGCCGATCGCGGCGATGTGCGGTATTAACCCTTTAGAAGCGGCGTTCAAAGCTGACCGCCGCTTCTAAAGTTAAACTGAAAGTATCCCGGCTGCTCAGTCGGGCTGTTCGGGACCGCCGCGGTGAAATCGCGGCGTCCCGAACAGCTGATCGGACACCGGGAGGGCTCTTACCTGCCTCCTCGGTGTCCGATCGACGAATGACTGCTCCGTGCCTGAGATCCAGGCAGGAGCAGTCAAGCGCCGATAACACTGATCACAGGCGTGTTAATACTGTGATCAGGATGAGAGATCAGTGTGTGCAGTGTTATAGGTCCCTATGGGACCTATAACACTGCAAAAAAAAAGTAAAAAAAAAGTGTTAATAAAGGTCATTTAACCCCTTCCCTAATAAAAGTTTGAATCACCCCCCTTTTCCCATAAAAAAAATAAAAGTGTAAAAAAAAAAAAATAAACATATGTGGTATCGCCGTGTGCGTAAATGTCCGAACTATAAAAATATATCATTAATTAAGCCGTACGGTCAATGGCGTACGCGCAAAAAAAATTCCAAAGTCCAAAAATGCGTATTTTGGTAACTTTTTATAACATTAAAAAATGAATAAAAAGTGATCAAAAAGTCATATCAAAACAAAAATCATACCAATAAAAACTTCAGATCACGGCGCAAAAAATGAGTCCTCATACCGCCCCGTACGTGGAAAAATAAAAAAGTTATAGGGGTCAGAAGATGACATTTTTAAACGTAAAAATTTTCCTGCATGTAGTTATGATTTTTTCCAGAAGTGCAACAAAATCAAACCTATATAAGTAGGGTATCATTTTAACCGTATGGACCTACAGAATAATGATAAGGTGTAATTTTTACCGAAATATGCACTGCGTAGAAACGGAAGCCCCCAAAAGTTACAAAATGGCGTTTTTTTTTCGATTTTGTCGCACAATGATTTATTTTTCCGTTTCGCCGTGCATTTTTGGGTAAAATGACTAATGTCACTGCAAAGTAGAATTGGCGACGCAAAAAATAAGCCATAATATGGATTTTTAGGTGGAAAATTGAAAGGGTTATGATTTTTAAAAGGTAAGGAGGAAAAAACGAAAATGCAAAAACGGAAAAACCCTGAGTCCTTAAGGGGTTAATTTTTGAAGGGTATAAAAAGTTACCAAAAATAAGCAGGGTCCCCCCTCCCCCTTTAGACGACAGCAGCGGGGGGCCCCCCCCCTTAGACGACAGCAGCGGGGGGCCCCCCCCCCCCTTAGACGACAGCAGCGGGGGCCCCCCCTTAGACGACAGCAGCGGGGGCCCCCCCCCTTAGACGACAGCAGCGGGGGCCCCCCCCCCTTAGACGACAGCAGCGGGGGCCCCCCCCCCCTTAGACGACAGCAGCGGGGGCCCCCCCCTTTAGACGACAGCAGCGGGGGCCCCCCCCTTTAGACGACAGCAGCGGGGGCCCCCCCTTTAGACGACAGCAGCGGGGGCCCCCCCTTTAGACGACAGCAGCGGGGGCCCCCCCCTTAGACGACAGCAGCGGGGGCCCCCCCCTTTAGACGACAGCAGAGGGGGCCCCCCCCTTTAGACGACAGCAGCGGGGGCCCCCCCTTTAGACGACAGCAGCGGGGGGCCCCCCCTTTAGACGACAGCAGCGGGGGGCCCCCCCTTTAGACGACAGCAGCGGGGGGCCCCCCCTTTAGACGACAGCAGCGGGGGCCCCCCCGCCTTTAGACGACAGCAGCGGGGGCCCCCCCGCCTTTAGACGACAGCAGCGGGGGCCCCCCCGCCTTTAGACGACAGCAGCGGGGGCCCCCCGCCTTTAGACGACAGCAGCGGGGGCCCCCCCGCCTTTAGACGACAGCAGCGGGGGCCCCCCGCCTTTAGACGACAGCAGCGGGGCCCCCCCCGCCTTTAGACGACAGCAGCGGGGCCCCCCCCGCCTTTAGACGACAGCAGCGGGGCCCCCCCCCCCGCCTTTAGACGACAGCAGCGGGGCCCCCCCCCCGCCTTTAGACGACAGCAGCAGGGCCCCCCCCCCCCCGCCTTTAGACGACAGCAGCAGGGCCCCCCCCCCGCCTTTAGACGACAGCAGCAGGGCCCCCCCCGCCTTTAGACGACAGCAGCAGGGCCCCCCCCCCCCCGCCTTTAGACGACAGCAGCAGGGCCCCCCCCCCCGCCTTTAGACGACAGCAGCAGGGCCCCCCCCCCCCCGCCTTTAGACGACAGCAGCAGGGCCCCCCCCCCCCCGCCTTTAGACGACAGCAGCAGGGCCCCCCCCCCCCGCCTTTAGACGACAGCAGCAGGGCCCCCCCCCCCCCGCCTTTAGACGACAGCAGCAGGGCCCCCCCCCCCCCCCGCCTTTAGACGACAGCAGCAGGGCCCCCCCCCCCCGCCTTTAGACATTAGTAGCAGCCCCCTCCTTGCAGGCAGCTCACCTCCTCGGGTCGGGTGCTGCCGCTCTGCTGCCCCGTTCTCCTCCGATCCGAATCGTGTCGTCCTATGGAGGAGCATGTGACATACACGTCACTCCGCTTCCTGCGTAGCGTTAAGCTGGGCGCAGGGAAGGAGGCGGAGTGACGTGTTGTGTCACATGCTCCTCCATGGATCGCTATGGTACGGACAGGGGGACGGGAGAATGGGGCAGCAGAGCGGCATCAGGTATCGGAGACATTAAACGAGTCCCAATACCATGCAAATTGCTAGTATCGGCACCCATACCAGTATCGGGACATCCGTAGTGCAGTGTTTTTAGGGCACATTCACACTGGAGGCGGTTTACAGGGAGTTTCCCGCTAGGAGTTTGCGCTGCGGTGGAAAATTTGCAGCAGCTCAAACTTAAAGCAGGAAACCCTCTGTAAACCCACACGTGTTAATGTACCCTGTACATTCACGTGGGGGGGGGGGGGGGGGGGGCAAACCTGTTATTAGGTAAAGTTCTGTTACCTAACTCAGTATTTTCCAACCAGTGTTCCTATATTTGCAAAACTACAACTCCCAGCATTTACTGATCACCAAAGGGCATGTTGGGAGATATAGTTAAGCAACAGCTGGAGGGCTACAGTTAGAGACCACTGCATAATGGTCTCCAAACTGTGGCCCTCCAGATGTTGCAAAACTGCAAATGCCTGGGCATTGTCAATGGATGCCTGCTGCATGATTTCAGCAGTCATCCCAGTCAGATCACCGCCCGGTGAGCGGCATACAGGTACACCGTCCATGATCCTTAAGTACCAGGACACTAGGACATATCCATACACCCTCCGTCCCCAACATGTAAAGGGGAAAATGCCAAAAGTAGGCTGAGCCCTTAGGGGGTTAATGACAAGCCCCAATCACTTTTAATAAAAAGTGAAATTAAGCATAAACCTGTCAGATGCAGGTTTTTTGGCAAACTTTGCATAATTTGTTTAAACCTGAAGAATTACCTCATCCTTTGGTATAATGCCCCACAGTATAAACCCAAGCAATCAGAAGTGTCTGACAAGGACTCTTGGTACCCGGGTATATAGATAGACCAGCCAGCCGAGCTGGGCAGGGAAAACCACCGCCTCCTATGCCTCTACACCAGTGTTTCCCAAATCAGGCTGCCTTCAGCTGTTGCAAAACTACAACTCCCAGCATGCCCGGACAGCCTTTGGCTGTCCGGGCATGCTGGGAGTTGTAGTTTTGCAACAGCCGGAGGCACCCTGGTTGGGAAACACTGCTCTAGACTAATGTTACCTACGTCTCCATAGCAACCAATGGGAAACAGCGTGCTGGGCGTTGTATTAATCACAGTGCACGTGATCTACGAGGTCACCCACATAGACTTTACCTCTCTAAGCTGTCGTTGATGTTCCGCACGTTGGCACAGATTGCCCGTGTCACGGCTGTCAGCTTAACTAGCGCTTCAGACAGGACACGCGTCTCTCCTCCTTGAGCCGTTGAAGCGTTTACCAGAAGCCCGGAGCTCCGGCGACCAGGAACAGACTTCTGCGCCCCGTCCATGCCAATGCAAACTGCAGTGCGCGCCAATGCAGGTCGTTGGACAGCGTCGAGCACGTGATCTTTATGACCCGCCCAATAAAATAACACGCACGTTGGACGGTACCGAGCTGCTCTGTGATCGTTAGCTGTAGCCGGGTCGGTATGAGGAGACTCTAGGTGGCATATTGCCATACCGTTTTCTTATTAGTATTTTGTAGTCTCCCATGTTTATTATAATGATGGACATTTTTAACACTTTAACCCCTTACGGATCAAGCACATCTGTACTGCATGAATTTTACATATTCCTGTGCCTGGGCTGTAAAAATAAACAAAATAAACTTTAAAGGGGTACTCCGGCGCTTAGACATCTTATCCTCTATCCAAAGGATAGGGGATAAGATGCCTGATCATGGGGGTCCCGCCGCTGGGGACCCCCGTGATCTTGCACGCAGCACCCCGTTTAAAATCAGTCCCTAGAGCATGTTTGCTCCGGGTCTGATTACCGGCGACCACGGGGCAGGCGGCGTGTGACGTCACTCCTCCGCCCCCGTGTGACGTCACACTCCTCCCCTCAATGCAAGCCTATGGGAGGGAGCGTGACGTCACACGCCGCCTGCCCCGTGGTCGCCGGTAATCAGACCCGGACCGAACATGTTGCGGGGACTGAATTTAACTGGGGTGCTGCGTGCAAGATCACGGGGTCCCCAGCAGCGGGACCCCCGCGATCAGGCATCTTATCCCCTATCCTTTGGATAGGGGATAAGATGTCTAAGTGCCGGAGTACCCCTTTAACTCCCCTTCCTACGTTCCCCCATTGCTCTGGTATCGGCCTCCCGGTCCTCTGCTGCTGCTTGGGGACCGGAACGTCACAGAGCCATCAGCGTATCACCGGCTGCAGCGCTGTCCCGCCTCGGCCGGTGATCGCCTCGGCCAGAGCCCCTTACATGACAGTGTGAATAAGCATTAATAACTCTGGGATGCTTTTACTTATTAATTTGATTCCGACACTGTTTTTTCATGACATATTCCACTTTAACATAGTGGTAAATTTTCGTCCATACTTGCATAATTTCTTGGTGAAAATTCCCAAATTTCATAAAATTTTTAAAAATTTTGCATTTTTCTAACTTTGAAGCTTTCTGCTTGTAAGGAAAATAGACATTCCAAATATATTATATATTGATTCACATATACAATATGTCTACTTTATGTTTGCATCATGAAGTCTACATGTGTTTACTTTTGGAAGACATCAGAGGGCTTCAAATTTCAGCTGCAATTTTCTGATTTTTCATTCAATTTTCAAAATCAGAATTTTTCAGGGACCAGTTCAGTTTTGAAGTGGATTTGAAGGGCCTTCATATTAGAAATACCCCATAAATTATCCCATTATAAAAACTGCACCCTCAAAGTATTCAAACTGACATTCAGAAAGGGTGTTAACCCTTTGGTGTTTAACAGGAATAGCAACAAAGTGAAGGAGAAAATTCTAAATGTTCATTTTTTACACTCGCATGTTCTTGTAGACCTAGTTTTTGAAATCTTACAAAGGGTAAAGGGAGAAAAAGACCACAAAAATTTGTAACCCAATTTCTCTCGAGTAAGGAAATACCTCATATGTGGATGTAAAGTGCTCTGTGCGTGCACTAGACGGCTCAAAAGAGAAGGAGCAACAATGGGATTTACGAGAGTGAATTTTTGGGGGAGCATGTCGCATTTAGGAAGTCTCTATGGTGCCAGAACAGCGGAAAACAAAACAAAAAAAAACACATGACACACTATTTGGGAAAATGCACCTCTAAAGGAATGTAACAAGGGTACAGTGAGCCTTAACACCCCCCAAGTGTTGGACGACTTTTCAGTAAAGTCAGATGTGTAAATGAAATATTATTTTTTTCACTAAAATGCATTTTTTCCCCAAATGTACCATTTTTACAAGAGGTATTATGAGAAAATGCCCCCCAAATTTGTAAGCCCATTTCTTCTGAGTATGGAAATACCCCATATGTGGACATAAAGTGCTCTGCAGGCGGACTACAGTGCTCAGAAGACAAGGAGCGCCATTGAGCTTTTTGAAGCAAATTTTCCTGAAATGGTTTTTGCGGGGCATATCACATATAGGAAGCCCCTATGGTGCCAGAACAGCAAAAAAACATGGCACACTATTTAGGAAACTACACCCCTCAAGGCACGTAACAAGGAGTACAGTGAGACTTTACACCCCACCGGAAGTTGGACGTAAAAATGTTTTCACTAAAATGCTGCCCCCAAAATGTTACCCCAAATGTTTCATTTGTCACAAGGGGTAAAAGGAGAAATAGCCTCCCAAAATTTGTAACTCCATTTCTTCTGAGTATTTAAATACCCCATATGTGGATGTAAAGTGCTCTGCGGGCGAACTACAATGCTCAGAAGAGAAGGAGCGCCATTGAGCTTTCGGAGAGAGAATTTGGTTGGAATAGAAGCTGGGGGCCATGTGCATTTACAAAGCCCCCCCGTGGTGCCAGAACAGTGGACCCCCCAACATGTAACCCCATTTTGGAAACTACACACCTCACAGAATTTAATAAGGGGTGCAGTGAATATTTACACCCCACTGACGTTTGACAGATCTTTGGAACAGTGGGCTGAGCAAATGAAAAATTAGCAGCAGGGGGCCATATCTATATTAAAAGCGCTGTGGGGGGAAAGATATATAGCACTGCAGGGGGGGGCAAACATTAGATTGACCCCCGCCGGTGCATTAATAAATATTTACCCCCCACCCGCGCATTAAATATGTACCCCTCGCAGCGCATGTATAATGTAGCCTCGCAGTGCTTCTATATACCTATGCCACTGCAGCGCTATATGTGAAAAGCATTCTGGCAGCAGCATGCTGCTGATAGAAATACTTTTCATTCATAGCGCTGCAGCAGCATATGTATATAGAAGAGCTGTGGGGGGCAGATAAGGCTATATGTCTGCCCCCCCAGCGCTTCTATATACATAAACCCCTGCAGTGCTATGAATGAAAAGTATTTCTATTAGCAGGGCATAGTGCCCGCAGCCGGCACTATGCGCTGCTAATAAAAATACTTTTCATTCATATGGCTGCAGGGGTATATGCATATAGAAGTGTAGGGGGGCAGACATATAGCATTATATTCATTAATGCGCCGGCGGGGTCATATCTGATGCGCTCCTGGGGGGCTAGATATATAGGCTAAATGTCTGCCACCCCTGCAGTGCTATATATTTTGCCCCCCACAGCGCTTTTAATATAGATATAACCTCTTGCTACTCCCAATGTTCATTTTTAAATCCCCCGGCAGGAGCCCTGAATGGCTCCTCGGTACCGGCCATTTAGGGCTCCCCGCGGGGGATTCAAAAATGAAAGTTAAAACACACCATACATCGCAGGGTTGCTTAATAACTTCAGATCACATCGGGTCTCAGAAGTGAAACCCGATGCGATCAATTCCTCAGCCCCTGTACTACAACCCCCATGATGGGGGTAGTAGTACAAACACTAATGTAGCCTCCCCAGCTGTCTGCAGACTCCCTCAGCTAGGGAATTACTACTCCCATTATGGAAAGAGGTCTGTTCCATGATGGGAGAAGTAGTAGTCCTGGCTGTGGGAGTCTGTAGGCAGAGGTGTTCGTCCATACATGAGGGATAACGGGTCTTAACGGATGAATATTTATTCAGCTGTTAGCACCCGTTCTTTCATCCGTTATTAAACGTCCGTTTTTACACAGAAAACGGACGTTCAATAACGGATGAATGCTCATAGTGTGAAAGCAGCCTTAAGTAATAAACTCTCAGTGTTTTGCAACCAGTGTGACTCCAGCTGCTGGATAACTACAACATTCAGCGTGCACAGACAGCCAAAGGGCATGCTGGGAGTTGTAGTAATGTGCCTCCAGCTGTTGCATAACTACACGTCCCAGCATGCCCTTCAGCTGTCAGTGCATGCTGAGAGTGAGACAATTTGTCCGGAATTGAAGGCCATGTGCTTTTACAAAGCCCCCATGGTGTCAGAACAGTGGACCCCCTTCCCCACACACATGTGACCCCATTTTGAAAATGAAAACTACACCCCTCATGGAATGTAACAAGGGGTGCAGGGTGCATTGAGTATTTACACCACACAGGTGTCTGACAGATTTTTTGAACAGTGGTCCATGAAAATGAAAAAAATTATTTTTCATTTGCACAGACCACTGTTCCAAAGGTCTGTCAAATGCCTCATCATCCTCCTCATTACTGTGCCTCTTAGGTGTGATAATGCAGTGATGCAGACAATAGGAGGCACAGCAATATGTGGGGGTGCAGAGCACACATCTTGAGACACAGTAATGTGGGGGGGGGTGATGCAGACATGAAGAGGGACAGTAATGTGTGGTAGGGGGGTGATGCAGACATGAAAAGGGACAGTATTGTGGGGGGGGGGTGATGCAGACATGAAAAGGGACAGTAATGTGGAGCAGGGGTGATTCAGACATGAAAAGTGACAGTAATGGGGGGGGGGTTGATGAGGATGATATGATTGATATCAGCCTTATCATCCCCCTAGCCCACCCATTACTGTGCCCTTATCATGTCTGCATCACTTCCCCCCCCCCCCCCCACATTGCTGTTCCAAGCATCCCTCATTAGCATCCCTGTTGTTCCTGGTTGTGACCAGCGTAATGCCAGCAGAAGTGCCGCCCAGCTCAGGGGGGGGGGGGGGGGGGGAGACGGGTTGTTGTGGTGCTAACCGCGGATGTGCCGCAGCTGAGGACTGGGGGGGGGGGTGATGCTAGTGGACGGCACATCTGACAGGGGGGGGGGGGTGCTGAGCGGCCATGGTGTCACCCACCACTGGTACTTACATCTTCCTGCAGCAGCTGATGGCGAGCCTTCTTTGCAGGGATGCGCGCGATAGGTGACGTCATCACATGCGCCGCACAAGATATTGGCGTCCTGGGCTGTGGATGCGATGATGTCACCAATCGTGCGCACTCCTCCAGGAAGGCTCGTAATAGGCTGCAACAGGGAGATGTAAGTACTGTAGCAGTTTGCCAAAGTGTGTGAATCTCTTCCGGCATTTAGCGCTGCTTGTCCGAAACAGGGCTAAATGTCTGAAGAAATCACCTGCCCGGCGCCCGGAACTGCATGTCCCGGACATCGGGCAATACAAATTCCAGATCCCTGTTGCAGGCCACAAACATTCGTTCCGCGGGCCGCAAATGGCCTGCAGGCCGGGAGTTTGAGACCCTTGGTGTTAATAGTGCAACACCAATCTAACACCATAGGAAGCTACTGTTAAATGAATATTAATCACAAGCATCCAATGTCATTTCAGGAGACTAACCCTATATTAATATGTCTCCCAGTGAGACATATTAATATAGGGTTAGCCTTCTTAAATGACATTGGAGACCTGTGATTAATATTCATTCAACAGTAGCTTCCTATTGTGTTAGATTTTTGTTGCACTATTTACACCAACCTAACTCCGCAACACTCCGCAACACTATTGAGTGAATTACCTTTTATATATATATAGAAATAAATGTTAAGTTTTAAGCACCACACATAACTTTATTTACCTTCACAAAGTTATCCAAATTTGGGGAAAAAACTGCATTTTAGTGATAAAAAAAATGTAATTTACTCATCCGACTTTAACGAAAAGTCGTCAAACACTTGTGGGGTGTTAAGGGTCACTGTACCCCTTGTTACGTGCCTTGAGGGGTGTAGTTTTTTTTCTGTTCTGGCACCATAGGGGTTTCCTCAATGCAACATGCCCCCCATTGTTGCTCCTTCCCTTCTGAGCCTTGTAGTGCACACGCAGAGCACTTTACATCCACATATGAGATATTTCCTTACTCAAGAGAAATTGGGTTACACATTTTGGGGGTCTTTTTCTCCTTTTACCCCTTGTAAAAATAAAAAAAATGGGTCTACAAGAACATGCGAGTGTAAAAAATTTATATTTTGAATTTTCTCCTTCATATTACTGTTATTCCTGTGAATGTCATTTTGAATACTTTGAGGGGTACTAATGGGGTCATTTATATGAATCAATATATCATTTATTTTGTGTATCCATTTTCCTTTCAAGCAGAGAGCTTCAAAGTTAGAAAAATGCAACATTTTCAAATTTTTTATGAAATTTTGGAACTTTTCACAAATAAATGATGCAAGTATTGACGAAAATTTACCACTATGTTTAAGTAGAATATGTCATGAAAAAAACAATCTCGAAATCAAATTAATAAGTAAAAGGATCCCAGATTTATTAATGCTTAAAGTGACAGTGGTCAGATGTGCAAAAAATGCTCTGTTCTTTAAGGTCATAATGGGCTTGGTCCTTAGGGGGTTAAATGGCTAAATAACATCTAATGCTATGTAAGATGTCACAATGCATAGGTATAGATCAGTTACTATGGCAGTTGGGTGCTTTTTGAAGGCCTCTGTACCTGCCATGTTAACTCTGCTTATACGGTCTGTGTCATTAGTCCCAGACTGGGACCAAAAATAGGCCCGGGCATTTTAAACTAACCCCGCACATTATTGAGTGGGGGTCCGACTGCTGGAACCTCCACTGATCATCTTGATTCAAATGGCTCTCCAGCTGTTGCAAAGCTACAACTCCCTTGATGCCTGAAGAGCCTCAGGCATTATGGGAGTTGTAGTTTTGCAACAGCTGGAGAGAAACAGATTGAGGTACAGTTTCACCCATCGTAACTGCAGAATTTACAAGCAACTACAGCTGATGAATCTCAGGCAGAATACACCATGATATTAGTGACTCACAGGTGATGTCTTCATCTTCTTCAGGCACCAAGACTTCTTCCAGATAAATCTTCCCTCTGTAGAGTTTGACGCCTGGACATCGTTGGTTACTCACTTTTCCAGCAGATCCTCATCCTTTATTATTAAAATAATCATGCCAGATACTGTGCCCCCTGAACATAACCCTGCCACACACTGAGCACCTTGAATACAACCCAGTTGTACCCTGAAAATAATACAGACACTGTCACACTGTTTCTTGTCAGTTCCATTAAATGTCACACCTGTACTGTCCTCCTCCAGTCCTCTCTGCTCCACCTATCCCCAGTGGCATCTCTAGCTTTCAAATTTTTGGGAGGGCACAGTGGGGGCCAGGACAAAAGTAATGGGGCAACTACAACAACACTACATTTACACAAGTATGCTTAGAAATGCTGAGATACTTCACCCAATACACAAAACCGCAACAGTAAAGAAAAACCCTGCTGTGGTTTTTAAAAGACACATAATCACTCAGATTTCAAGATGTACTGGCTATGTCTAGGGATGAACCTTCAAGTTTTCCCAAGTTAGTGATGAATGGTTAGTTAGTAGGTAGAAAATCCACAAGGGATTTCACACACACAAATCCACTTCATGAAATCCGCTAACTGGCTGCATGCAGAATGCTTTTAGGGTGCGTTCACACGCTCTTTGTTTTTGCGGGTTTTCCGCAGCGTATTTGAAAGGGGCGGCTCTTCTTGGCTGTCCATAGCAGATTGTCCGCAGCGGAATTTACGCTGCAGAAAATCCGCCGCAAGCCCCATTGAAGTCAGTAGGGACTGCGGCGGATTTTCCACAGCGTAAATTCCACCGCGGACAATCTGCTATGGACAGCCGAGAAGAGCCCGCCCCTTTCAAATACGCTGCGGAAAACCCGCAAAAACAAAGAGCGTGTGAATGCACCCTTAGTGAGCAAAGCGATTCTGAGATTGTTTTTTCATGACATATTAATATATTAAATAAAAAATTGAATGGGAGCTCTACATAAAAACGGAATCCTAAGCCAGGGATACTGCGTTGCAAATTACCCGATGTGCCAAATGTACTGCAAGAAAAACTAAATACTGAAGCAGTCCAGCTAGGCCAAGGATAATAGAAAGAAAGAATATATCCAATAAATAAATTTTATGATTTATTATGCAATATTAACTCCTTAAGTACTCAGGGCGTACCTGTACATCCTGACTCAGCTCCCGTTCTATAGCGGGTCAGGCCTCTAACAACAGCCGGGACCCGTGGCTAATAGCGCGCAGCACTGATCGCGGTGCAGTGCACTATTAACCCTTTAGACACAGCGATCAAAGTTGAATGCCGCGTCTAAAGTGAAAGCAAAACATTCCTGGTTATTCTCAGTGGGCTGTTCGGGATTGCCACTGCGAAAACTCGGCTTCCCGAACAGCTCTAGGACAGCAAGAGGGTCCCTTACCTTTCCTCCTGTTGTCCGATCGCCGAATGACTGTACCTGAGATCCAGGCATGAGCAGTCAAGTGGCAGAATCAGTGATCAATGGTTTCCTATGAGAAACCAATGATCAATGTAAAAGATCAGTGTGTGCAGTGTTATAGCCCCCTATAGGAGCTATAACATTGCAAAAAAAATAAAAAGTGAATAAAGATCATTGAACCCCTTCCCTAATAAAACTTTGAATCACCCCCTTTTCCCATTTAAAAAAAAAAAAAAACTGTGTAAATAAAAATAAACATATGTGGTATCGCCGCAAGTGGAAATGTCCGAATTAAAACGCACGATCAATGGCGTATGCGCAAAAAAAATGAATAAAAAGTGATCAATAAGTCCGATCAATACAAAAATGGTACCGTAAAAACTTCAGATCACAGCGCAAAAAATGAGCAAATGTCAAACCTACATAAGTAGGGTATCATTTTAATCGTATGGACCTACAAAATAAAGAGAAGGTGTCATTTTTACCGAAAAATGTACTGTGTAAAAATGGAAGCCCCCAAAAATTACAAAATGGCATTTTTTCTTCAATTTTGTCGCACAATGATTTTTTCCCCGTTTTGCCATAGATTTTTGGGTAAAATGACTGATGTCATTACAAAGTAGAATTGGTGGCGTAAAAAATAAGCCATAATATGAATTTTTGCGTGCAAAATTGAAAGGGTTATGATTTTTTAAAGGTAAGGAGGAAAAAACGAAAGTGCAAAAACCTTAAGGGGTTAAGTAGACAATATGATGTTATAAACAAAAATGTATTTTGCAGGGCTGATGTCTTTTGCATCAGACAGATAATATGTATAAAAACAAAAAGTAAAAATTATTACAATTTTTTATAAAATATATAAAAAAATAATATCATGCACCATTGGTATATTTCCCCTATATTTCCCCTATATGGCATATATTTTAGTAGCTTGGTGGTCTCTTCATCGTAACTGGCGTACTGTAACGAGGCAACAGGGCAATGTCCTCTCCGCAATGTGGGTACAGTGATTGACAATGCAGTTAATAAGTTGTCCTTTATGCAAATGGCTCGGGCAGCGCCGTGCCCTTAATGTAGACAGAAAGTTGGCTGGTAAGTGTTCAGTATAAGCGCTCGGCAGCGCTGTAGTGCCCCTATTAGCTGCCAACTCTACCCTAATGACACGGGGCTATTGCGTAAATGTCCTTGAGTGGGGTGGGGGTTAGGATTAGGTGCCGGACAAGTGCACTGTGCAGAGCTGGAGATACTGGACAAATGCGCTATACAGCGCTAGAGTCTCTCTTCTTTAAAACCACATTACCCTGGTGGCACAGGGATATTTGTACAAAAGTCCCAAGTGGGATAAAGAATTTGCACCGCCACCTTGTGCCTCTTACTGGTGTTACCGATATTGGATGATCGCTGCAGGGCACGTCCTAATTCAGTTTGCCTCTAGCCGGATGAATATTGCGCTCTGGAGTCGCAATGATGGTTGTAGTAGTGTGGATCTTCCGGTTTTGCCAGAATGGGGTATGGGTGCATGTAGTAGATTGGCTAGACGCATTTCGGGGAGCCAGGTCCCCTTTTTCAATAGCTGCTACAGTAAAGGGAAAAAAAGGGGGGAAAAATTGGAAAAGTGTTATATATAAATGGAACATGATTATTAACTTAAATGAGATGAAGTAAAATGTATTTATTTTATTTATTTATATAGCGCCTACAGATTCCGCAGCGCTTATAGGAATAAATACATATAACTAATTGTAAAAATATATAACCATAAATTTAAAAGACACGTATACTGGTATGCTGATTTTTTGATAGAGAAAGTATTAATAGAAATAAATATTTAGAGATATTTAGATGAACTGCATATTGATGTGTAGTGTGTTAGAAATATAATGTATAATCTGCGAAGATGAACGATCTTGATAAAAAATAAATGTGATATGGTTAAACAGCATTGTACGTGGGTTATAAGCATAATTCATATAACTATAGATGGTGGGAAGGTTGCGCTGGTCTTATAAAATAAAATGCTATACTGTTTTTATGCAATAAGAAGTGTTCTTATGGAAATGGGACATAATTAGTTACAATAAGTAGGTAAATGTGTAAACATGAATAAATGAACTGTGATGAACTGTGTAAGCATGAATAAATTATATTTAGAAAGTATACATAAAAGTAAAAAAAAAATATGCGCATACGTGTAGATATTGAGATATGTTACATATATGATGTATACATAAATAAAATGTAAGTGATAATGTGTGTTAGAATACGCCTATAAAGTATACTAAGGCCCCCGTGATGGGCATATTCAGTGGGGATCAAAAGTTTAGGCACCACAGGTAACAATTTGTATTAATGTGCATAAAATAGCCAAGGAAAGATGGAAAAATCTCTGAAAAAACATATAGAGATTGGACATAAGTAAAGAAAGCCCCATCAAAACCCATATACCTCATTACTTTCCATAACCATTCCCATCGCACGCTATCAAAAGCCTTTTCGGCGTCCAGTGATAGGATAGCGGGCGATGGGTGGTCTTGTGGATGAATCTGTATATCATCCAGTACAGCCAACACCTTTCTAATATTGGCTACTGCCGTCCTATTCCTAACAAACCCCACCTGTGCCGGGTCCACCAAGCGTGGTAGGACCTGAGCCAGTCTGTTTGCCATTATTTTGGACATCAACTTCAAGTCCACGTTTATTAAAGAGATCGGTCTGTACCCGTTTGGAGAGGACAGGTCTTTGCCAGGCTTTGGAAGCACACGAATGTGGGCCATATTCATATTCACTTAGGGTACAGTACCCCGTAAATACAAATTAAAGAGGGTTGTTAGAGAAGGGGCCACTTCTTTGGAAAGGATTTTGTAGAATTCGCACGAGAAGCCATCTGGCCCCGGTGCCTTCCCTGACGGTAAATTTTTGATGGCAGATATTAACTCATCAATTGTAACAGGTGCATTCAAAGCCCCCAGCTCATCAGTACTTAGTTGAGGTAAGCCCACGGATCTCAGCCAGTCCTCCCGAGGCGGTACATCACATGAGGGCTCCGAATACACCCGCTCAAAATAGTCCCTTAATAGCTGCATCACAGTTGTGGAGTCACTCACCAGGCTACCATCTGAGTTCTTCAATCCAAGTACCTCAGGGGAAGTAGGAGATCCCTTGGCAAATCAGGCCAACAACTTGCCCGGATTGCTGCCAAATTTAAAAAGCGCAGCTTCAAAAGCTGTGCGCTTAAATTAGTCTCTTTTCTCTACCCATGACTCATAATCCAATCTGGCCTGTTTCCATACCTGTTTGGTAGATTCCCCTGGGCGTTCCAGAAAGGACGTATAAGCCATCCTGAGCGCCTCACCCTTCGATCGGATTTGGACCGCTACGTTCTTTTTTAGACGAGAGGTATGCGCAATAATACGTCCCCTCAATACAGCCTTTGCTGCCTCCCAATACGTCTGGGGATCAATTTCAGGGGGCGCATTTTCGGCGTTATATTCTACCCACCACTGTTGTAACGATTGCCTAAAACTGTCCTCGCCAGCTAAACCCTGGGGAAATGGCCATATGTAGTCCATGCCTTTCGGAACCGTATCTATACATTTAAAAGTTACCGAAGCGTGATCAGATATAACCAAGTCGCCAATTTCGCATTCTTCCACTGTAGCTAGCAGCATATATCTGCAATGCTTTGGAATACTAAGTATTCCAAACATAAAAAAAAAATATAAAATAAATAAAAGTGTATAAAAACAATAAGTATAAAAAAAGTGTAAAAAAAAAGTAAAAAAAAGTGTAAAAAAATAAATAAACACATTTATGAAATAAATATAATAAAAAAAAAAAATTTATAATGTGTAGTATCACACAGCGCACATCCGCAGCATATTACATGCTGCGGATGCCCGCCAGCAGTCACAATAATGAGCTCCCTGTAGCGGCTTGGTAGCTTTGTGTGTCCACTAATAGCGGCGGATTTCCCGCCGGCAGTGATTAGCGGACACACTGAGCTACCCAGCCACAGCAGTGATCTCGCCCTTGTGACTGCTGGGGGGCATCTGCAGTGTGAAATATACTGCGGATGCGCTCTATGTGAGCCTACACTGCGTCCCGCTCATACTGCGTTTCCGAAGTGTTAGAGGTATCTGTCAGCATCACGTCAAAAAGAGTGATGCTGACGTATACTGTAGCAGCTCCATTTATTTCTGAATGAGACTGCTACAATATACATTGGATCCCTTTTTTGACATGACAGCGGACACCCATACTGCAGAAACGCAGTATGAATGGGGACTATTCATATAATGATGCCCTGAAAGCCAAATGGCGCTCCTCTCCTTCTGGGTCCTACCACGCCGCCAAGGAACCAAATATGGCCTAAGCGGGGGTATTTCCAAACACGGTCCGAGCAGCTTAATAAAATATAGGGTACATTTCTTGCAATATCAGAAGTCATGTACAAAAAATATGCCCAACAAAAGATGTGAAAAAATGCAAATTTTGCATTTTTAACACTGATTTTGTAATAATTCCTGCCAAAAAACTATGGTGTTAAAATACTCACTGTACCCCCTAGCGAATACCTTGAGGGGTCTAGTTTTTAAAATGGGGTCATTTGGGGGGTGTTCCTATGGTCTACTACCTTCAAACTTCTGCAAACCTTGCATAGCACATATAAAAAAGATGTACTTTTCAAATTTTCAAAATTTTCAAAATTTCAAGTTAAATTGTTAGGCTTCTAATTAATTTAAAATGTTAATTAAAACAAAAAAAAATGCTGTCAAAATAAAGTAGATATCTGAAAGTATAAGTTTCATAAACTATTTGGTCAGTGTGTATAAATATATGCATCCTATTAGTGTTAAAATAGCAAAAAATCGTAATTTTTTTTAAAATGTCATGATTTTTTGCATTTTAAAAAAAAAACTATAAATGATATCGGCTTACTTTTACTATGTACATGAAGGACAACTTGTGACAAAAAAAACAATGTCAGAATTATTGTGATTGGCAAAACATTACCAGATTTATTCTCTAATAAAGACAGACATCCCCGATTTGAAAAAAACATGCCTGGTCTTTCAGGGGTGTACAGGTATATTGGGCTGGTCCTTAAGGGGTTAAACACATTTTTATTTTTTTTATTTATTTTTTCTTCCCCCAACCCCTCCACCCCCCCCCCCCCTACAGCCAGTCATCTAAAATCCCCCCCACCCACTCCATCCCGCCACCCTCCCCCCTTCCTGTGATGCACCCCATCCACATAGTTAACCTGGAGAATAAAAGTAGCAGAGTGCAAGCCTGTGAGTGACACGGCTAGTCAACAATAGTGCTGACTGACCCCACACTATTATGAAGTAAAGACATAGCAACAAAAGCTAAACACCAAAAGATAGTAACCGGCATACAATCCTATCCAACTAGTTAAATGCACTGTCAGAAGGAAGGAACACTTTAGAGTCCGTATTCTCAGCAAGACTTGTCCATCACTGGGCAAAATAAACAACGCAGGTAATGGTCATCAAAAATACCAGCCTGGTTCAGACAGGAGCGGTAATCAAGAATTCACATCACTGTCCCTGGGAGCCAGACGGCCGTCTTGCGGGCTGCTGAGAAAGAATATCAGAAGTTACACCGTGATCATCCCCCCGGCGCTCCTTCGACGGGGACAACCACGGCGCGTCCCTGGCCTGCTGACCCTCCAATTCACCGGGGGGCCTGCCACAGGAGAGCGTCCCTGCAAAAGTCTGTGGCCTCCCCTGCCCCATGAGCGCTGGGATCCGGACGGTGAGGAAATGTATCTCCACAGTTCCAGTCGAGCAGTTTCCACGGAGTTGTAGGTAGATACCGATCCATCCGGGTGATAAACCCGCAGGACAGAAGGGTACATGAGGGAAAACTTGATCTGTCTGTTGTACAGTTTGGAGCAAATGGTGGAAAGGAGTTTGCGCTTTCGCGCCACTTCTGCAGAAAAGTCGCCAAAGATTAACAGGCGACTGCCCTCAAAGTAGAAACCTTCCTTCCTCAGTCTGAATGCCCGTTGCAATTCCACTTTAACAGTGAAGTCAAGGTACTTCACTATCACCTGTCTGGGGCGGGTACGATGCTGCAATGCAGGGTGAACATCCTCTCAGGTTCAACACGAATATCAGGGCTGAGCCGATGAGTCCGTTACACTTTACAGCTATGAGGCAAACCCAGCAGCCGCGGCAGGACATTTTCGCACACATGGCGCAGGTCACGCGCGGGAACTCTTTCAGGAATCCCCACAATACGCAGGTTGTTTCTGTGCGACCTGTTCTCTAGATCGTCTATTTTGGTCCACAGATTTTTATTTTCTCACTCCATCAGTACCATTTTATCAGAAAGGGAGCCGGTGTCGTGTTCATATCCCCGCATCCTATCCTCCATATCTGAAAGTTTCGCCGAATGACCCGCCACCTCCTGCCGCAGGTAAGTAAGCGATGCTTGCACCGATGAACTGACCGTTTCTTTCAGGCGAGCAGCAATTTCTCTGGCTAGGCAGGCGTAGTCAAGCTGCAGGCCATCACGCTCATCTCCCAACTCCGAGGCCGCCTTGTCGGATCTTGCCGGTGAGGTGTTGCGGCTAGAGGCCTGCGAATCCGCCATATTGTCCAGGCCTTCCAGCGTACCCGGCAGTTGTCCCTGGGTCTTAGTACGGCTCCTGTTCCCCATTCTCAGCAGGTATCTGTCCATAAACTCTCCGCACAAGTATGCAGTAGTCCCGGTCCACTACAGAACAGTTTTAGCAGGATAACGAGGGGTTTAGGCAAAGTCGGGAGCGGAGCT
This sequence comes from Hyla sarda, assembly GCF_029499605.1. Classification (NCBI taxonomy): domain Eukaryota; kingdom Metazoa; phylum Chordata; class Amphibia; order Anura; family Hylidae; genus Hyla; species Hyla sarda. Next base: position 302,734,471 of record NC_079190.1, on the reverse strand, counting down.
GTAGCAGCGAGCGTCTTCACCACATGGCGCCGGAACCGAAAGACCTGTTCCTCTTCTTCTCCAATCGTACCTTTGCTCATTCTGGCCAAAAAGTTCAATTTTAACCTCATTGGTCCACAGAACTTGTTTCCAAAATGCATCAGGCTTGTCTATATGTTCATTTGCAAAGTTCAAACGCTGATTTTTGTGGTGAGGCCGTAGAAGAGGTTTTCTTCTGATGACTCTTCCATGAAGACCATATGTGTACAAGTATCTCTTCATAGTGGAATAGTGTACCACAACTCCAGTGTCTGCCAGATCTTTCTGGAGGGATTGTGCAGTCAAGTGTGGGGTTTGAATAGTTTTTCTTACAATCCTGCGAGCTGTTCTGTCTGATATTTTTCTTGGTCTTCCAGATCTAGCTTTAACTTCCACTGTCCCTTGATGACTGCCATTTCTTAATTACATTCCGAACAGATGATATTGACACCTGAAAACGTTTCTTATAGCCTTCTTCATCTTTGTGAGCATCAACTATTTTCAGTTTCAGATTTCTAGACAACTGCTTAGAAGAACCCATGGTGCTGATTGTTGGGGCAAGGTCAGATGAGTCTGGGCATTTAAAACCTTTGAGATTGACATCACCTGGTCTTCCCAGATGATGATTGAGAACAATCCATGACACTGGCAGGTCTCAGTTTTGCAAAGGGGGCAGTGCATGCTATAAATTCTGCAGGGTGCCCAAACTTTTGCAGACACCATTTTTTTGTTTCCTGTTATATTGAAAGTGTAAATGATGGAAATAAAATCTAACTTTTGTTGACATATTATAAGAATGTCTAATCTGTAATTTGAAGCCTTTTATGCATATTAATACAAATTTTTACCTAGGGTGCCCAAACTTTTGATCCCCACTGTAGGTAAGGAAGAAGGGGGTATTAAGGAATTGGGTTATGTTGTGCTAAAGTGATATTCGTATTGGATATGTGACCATGTTAATACTGGACAAATTTAGTTTTTCTGTAATTGATAGAAGTGCCAATATTATATTAGTGGTAAATTCTTGATATATGCAGCAGTTTTTGTGAAAATATTGTCAAAAATTTAAGATTCTGGCATTTTTGAAAATATTTTTTTTTTATAGCGTTCACTGTGCAGTAAATTTTTTTTATATTTATTCTGTGGGTCAGTACGATTATTGTGATATTTCCCTCAGCGGCAGTGCCGACAGCCAGTCCTGCCTCCACTTTCTCCCACACTGCGGCACTTATTCCAGGGCAGGCACTGACTGAGGAGGGCGGGGGGAGGTGTGCACCCCAGCGCTGAGCACCATGGGACACCCGTCACGCACCCGTTACGCAGCTCACGCAGGTCACAGCTTGGGAGTTTCCCTGCCCAGCGCCCGCTGCACAGCTATCGCAGAGTCGGCCGGCCCTGCAACGAACTGTCCACACCAGTCTTAAAGTAAATGGCTGCATATTTCAGTTGGGGGGGCACATGGGGCGGCACAGCATGATGTAGGGGGGGGGCACAGCCCCCTCTGGCACCATCTTAGCGATGCCACTGCCTATCCCTAAGTCCTCCTCCAGACCCCTATACCTTCCAAGAACCCTCTCTGTCCTCCAGACCTGTATGTCCTCCTCCAGACCCCTATGTCCCCTGGACCTCTAAGTCCTCCTCCAGACTACTCCCCTGAACCCCCCTCCCGAACGCCTCTGTCCTCCTCCTTCAGAACCCTCTGCCCCCCAGACACCTCTGTCCTCCTCCATATCCTTCTGCCTCCCTCAGACCCCTTTGACCTCTTCCTCCAGAGCCCTATGTTCCCTCCTCCAGACCCTTCTGCTCTCCCAGACCCCTATATTCCCTCTTCTTGGCCACTCTGCCCCCCAGACTCCTCTGTTCTCTTCCAGACCCCTATAGTAACATAGTTCGTAAGGTTGAAAAAAGACCAGAGTCGACCGAGTTCAACCTTTATCCCTAATGAGTCCCTACTGAGTTGGTCCAGAGGAAGGCAAAGAACCCTTATACTAGAGGTAAAAAATCCTTCCCAACTACAAATGTGGCAGTCAGAATAAATTTCTGGATCAACTTTCTGTCCCTATAAATCTAGTATCCATAACCTGTAATGTTATAACTCTCCAAAAATGCATCCAGGCCCCTTTTGAACTCTTACCGAGTTCACCATGACCACCTTCTCCGGGAGAGAGTTTCACAGTCTTACTGTTCTTAAAGAACCCCATCTGGTCTGGTGTAGAAACCTTCTTTCCTCTAAGCGTAGATGATGCCCCCCTTGTTATAGATACAGTCCTGGGTATAAATAGATCATGGGAGAGATCTCTGTACTGCCCCCTGATATATTTATACATAGTTATTAGGTCGACCCTAAGCCTTCTTTTTTCTAAACTAAATAACCCTAATTCTGATAATCTTTCTGTTTACTGTAATCCTCCCATTCCCCTATATCTTTCTTGTACACTGGTGCCCAGTACTGTACACAGTATTCTATGTGTGGTCTGACTAGTGATTTGTACAGTGGTAGGATTATTTCCTTGTCATGTGCTTTTATGCCCCTATTGATGCACCCCATGATTTTATTTGCCTTGGCAGCAGCTGCCCGACACTGGTCACTACAGCTAAATTTTCTGTTAACTAAGACTCCTAAGTCCTTTTCCACGTCAGTCGTCCCATGTGTTCTCCCATTCAATACATCATCCCTTGCACACATTCTCCCCCAGCCCAATCCTTCTCATTTGATGCACCAACCCTTTATGAGGCACCGTATCAAATGCTTTGAAAAAATCAAGATATATGACATCCAGCGATTCCCCCTGTTCCAGTCTGGAGCTCACCTCCTCATAAAAGCTGATCAGGTTAGTTTGACAGGACCGATCCCTCATAAATCCATGCTGACATGGGGTTATACATTTATTTATATAAATATCCCCCTAGACTCCACTGTCCTCCTCTTGCAGACAAATCTGTTCTCTCCTTCAGACCCCTATGCCCCTCCATATTCCTATGTCCACGCCTCCAGACCCCTCTGACCCCTCAACTTCTCTGTTCTCCTCCTCCATACCCCCTATGTTCCCTCCTCCAAACAACTTTGCCCCCCCGACTCCTGTTTTCCTCCTCCAGACCACCCATGCCCCCCCCAGATCTTTCCTCCTCCTTCAGACCACTTTAACCCCTCCTCAAGACCTCTATGCCCCCCAGAGCCCTATGTCCTCTCATCTAGACCCCTCTGTCCTCTTCTCCAGACCCCCGCCAGATCCATCTTTCCTCACCTCCCAGACCCCTATGTCCCCTCCTCCAGACCTCTATGAGCCACAGATCCTTATGTCCAGTACACAGGCAGTGCGCTGATGCACCTTGAGGCTCGGTAGGCTGCAGAGAGTCACCAGGAGCATAGTCCTTCTGCTTCTGTTAAAGGGTAGCTCCCACCATCATGTTTTGTTTTTTTCTGTCCCTGCCTATTGCCCTTCTATCCCTAACACCCTCATTGCCCTTATTTTTTATTTTTTTACTATTTTAAAAATGGCATTTAGTTTGCCTGGTAGTGTGCTCACTATCAGGCAGACTTCCCCAGCAGCCACCACGTCACTGATGCCTGCTGGGGGCCAACTTCCGCCCTTAGTTCTCCTAACAGGGTGCCTCCAGCTGTTTCCCCACTACAACTCCCAGCATGCCCTGACATCTACTGGCTGTCAGGGCATGCTGGGAGTTGTAGTGGGGAAACAACTGGAGGCACACCGTGATAGCCTCACATCCCGCTCCCCGCTGCGCAGCCCGCAACCCCCCCCCCCCCGGCCCCGTTGCGCCGCTCAACTCCCTCCCCCTCCCTTAGTTCACCTACTCAGTGTTCCTCCAGCTGTTTCCCCACTACAACTCCCAGCTTGCCCTGACATCTATTGGCTGTCAGGGCATGCTGGGAGTTGTAGTGGGGAAACAACTGGAGGTACACCGTGATCGCCCATCCCGCACAACCCACTACCCCCCTCCCCCCGCAAAAACATTCAGTAACAGACACAACATAGATAATCTTACCTGTCACCGGGGCCTGCCAGGGAGCCGGCGTGCGTCCTCTTCATTCAAAGCGCTCGCTCCCGCGTGTCCGATAGACAGGCGGAAGCGAGCACCGCAGTGAATGAATTCCGACTCGTTGCCAGGCTTCAACGAGTCGAAATTCATTAGTGACGTCACTGCCCAATGCATTCGGCCACTAGGAGGGCGACCCCTAGTGGCCGAATTTAAAAGTGATTTTAAACTGTTTTAAAATCACTTTTTTTAATTAAAGTATATTAGAGATATGTTGAAGTACTTAAGTACTAAAACATATCAATTTTTTTATTTCATAACAGTGCCCATTTAAGAGTGGAGCAATTGGGGAGGGACATGTCCATGACATCTTGGGCATGCCTGCACACAGAACATGTTATCAGACCTGCTGCTCTTAAAGTGGTAATATCCCTGCCCTGGATGATTGTACTAGGTGCCAGGGGTCCACCCCGCACAAGCTTGCAGAGTGGCTGAGTTTAAAAAAAGGGCAAGTGGGCAGCCCTGTGAACGGCCCAGCCCACTGGGCACACCAAACATTACCAGTCGACGGATCCGTGGGGGTGCCAGAATTTGGACCCCCACTTATCGGATATCGGTGGCCTATCCAAAGGAGCCTTTTTGTGCAGAAAGAGGCAACTTGGACAGGGATTGAGTGTGCATTGCATTGGACTAAGAAGTGCACAAAGCATACCTTTGGGTCCAAGCCCAAACATGTTTACGCTCAGAAAATGACCTGATGTTTAGTCCGTTTGGCCCATGACTATCCATGCACATATATTTCATTATGAAAGGCTGCTGATGCAAATGTGTCGCCAAATCATGATGTGAACCTACCCTTACCTTTATATACACTGAAGCTAAATATATAAAGTCAATGCAGGAGATTTCTCCAAACTAGTGAAGAGGAGCAGTGGTACAGTTGCCCATAGCAACCAGATTAAAGTGTTAATTTTTTAGAAGTCTTTTTAAAAATGAAAGCTGAAATCTAATCGGTTGCTATGGGCAGCTGCATCACTGTCCCTTTTTACAGATTTTGATCCCTCAATATAAATTCCTTGCGCCTATCCATAGTTGTAAAGTTATAAAACAGCCGTGGTAAGTAATGAAATAATAACGGCAGCCTCTATGCCGTACTGACATTATAGCCCGCCACTTCGCACGAGCAGTTATTCCCGAGCTGGCCGCTAGGGGCGGGTCTATAGGGAGGAGGAGCTGTTTACCAGCGGCCGTTTATAAAAGTCGACAAGGCCGTCGCCTGCGCAAGGTGTATTTGGCGCTAGGAGGCTATGGCTTCAGCAAGCGACAGAGGAGCGGCACCAAAAGCGCCCTGCAGGTGTGTAACTCAAATATGGCGGGGCATGGGGACCCTACCAATATTTTAACATGGTGAAAAAAAATGTACGGTATTTCTGTTCGCCAGTGGCCTGTTTTTTTCACTTTAGGTTTATGGGTCTGGGATGAAAACCGTTATTGTAGTGTCGTGTGTATGCGCGGCGGGGGTAGCTGTATACACCCTTCTCTTATATACTGTACATGTTCCAGTGAGAATGGCTGCCTGCACTAAGGGCATAATGTGTCATCAGGTTGTGGCTGATGAATGTTGAGGTTGTAAATGCCAGGTGTGGAATGTGCCCCTCAGGATGCTGCCTCATTTTGCACCTCTTTACTGTGTTAAGATAAAGGAGCCTCTGTTTGACAGCCCCTCAAGTTAAATGTCTGTCTTGTGTATGGTGTAGCACTATGTGCCACACTGGTTCCATTGGGAGTTGTGCCAAATGTGTAGAATTACTAATTTGTGATAAATTCAACTTAGGCTGGAGGGGTTAACTGTTAACAAGTTTTCCTCTATAGGGGATACTATAAGGCTGCATTCACACCACGTTTTTGCAATACAGTTCCTGTGTCAGGTTTTTGATGAAAAACAGATTCCTCAAAACCTGACTAAACTATCAAAATGTGTGTACAAATTTCAAGCTGTATAGGGTTTGAAAAAATGTCTGGTTGCATCCATATTTAACCCTTTAACCCCTTAAGGACTCAGGGTTTTTCCGTTTTTGCACTTTCGTTTTTTTCCTCACCTTTTAAAAATCATAAACCTTTCAATTTTCCACCTAAAAATCCATATTATGGCTTATTTTTTGCGTCGTCAATTCTACTTTGCAGTGACATTAGTCATTTTACCCAGAAATGCACGGCGAAACGGGAAAAAAATCATTGTGCGACAAAATCGAAGAAAAAACGCCATTTTGTAACTTTTGGGAGCTTCCGTTTCTACGCAGTGCATATTTCAGTAAAAATTACCTCATCATTATTCTGTAGGTCCATACGGTTAAAATGATACCCTACTTATATAGGTTTGATTTTGTTGCACTTCTGGAAAAAATCATAACCACATGCAGGAAAATTTATACGTTTAAAAATGTCATCTTCTGACCCCTATAACTTTTTTATTTTTCCACTTACAGGGCGGTATTAGGACTCATTTTTTTGCGCTGTGATCTGAAGTTCTTATCGGTATGATTTTTGTTTTGATCACTTTTTATTCATTTTATTTTATTTTTTTAATGGTATAAAAAGTGACCAAAAATGCGCTTTTTTTTAACTTTGGAATTTTTTTGCTCGTACGCCATTGACCGTACGGTTTAATTAATGATATATTTTTATAGTTTGGACATTTACGCACGTGGCGATACCACATATGTTTTTATTTTTTTTTACACTGTTTTATTTATTTTTTTATGGGAAAAGGGGGTGATTCAAACTTTTATTAGGGAAGGGGTTAAATGACCTTTATTAACACTTTTTTTTTTTTTTACATTTTATTTCAGTTATAGGTCCCATAGGGACCTATAACACTGCACACACTGATCTTCTACACAGATCACAGGCGTGTATTAACACGCCTGTGATCAGTGTTATCGGTGCTTGACTGCTCCTGCCTGGATCTCAGGCACGGAGCAGTCATTAACCGATCGGACACCGAGGAGGCAGGTAAGGGCCCTCCCGGTGTCCTGTCAGCTGTTCGGGACGCAGCGATTTCACCGCGGCGGTCCCTAACAGCCCGACTGAGCAGCCGGGTCACTTTCACTTTAGAAGCAGTGGTCAGCTTTGACCGACTCTTCTAAAGGGTTAATACCGCACATCGCCGCGATGTGTGGTATTAGCCGTGGGTCCCGGCCGTTGATGAGCGCTGGGACCGACGCGATATGATGCGGGATCGCAGCGCGATCCCGCTTCATATCGCGAGAGCCGGCGCAGGACGTAAATATACGTCCTGCGTCAAGGACCCAGCCAATTTTCACTGTAGGACCCGGCCATTTTTTTTGCACATTTGACCACTGTCACTTTAAACATTAATAACTCTGGAATGCTTTTAGTTATCATTCTGATTAAGAGTTTGTTGTTTCGTGACATATTCTACTTTAACATAGTGGTAAAATTTTGTGGTAACTTGCATCATTTCTTGGTGAAAAATCCCAAAATTTGATGAAAAATTTGAAAACTTTGCGTTTTTCTAACTTTGAAGCTTTCTGCTTGAAAGGAAAATGGATATTCCAAATAAATTTTTTTTTGATATACAATATGTCTACTTTATGTTGGCATCATAAAATTGATAAGTTTTTACTTTTGAAAGACACCAGAGGGCTTCAAAGTTCAGCAATTTTCCAATTTTTCACAACATTTTCGAACTCACAATTTTTCAGGGACCAGTTCAGGTGTGAAGTGGATTTGAAGGGTGCATCTGATGAAAGGTCACATGACCTGAAACGCCTCATACTTGGCGCTGATTCCTGGATTTTTAAATGTCTGTCTTACTGAAGTCTCTCCATGTCGATGATTTTATGTGGTTCCAATAAAGGTGAACTTTCATAATCGCTGGCATCTACCTGCTTTCTTTGTACCCTTGGAGGATTACATTGCCGTGTGGTGGCCGGGTGAGCTGACTACTCTTCCATTTTTGCTGGATTTGAAGGGTCTTCATATTAGAAATACCCCATAAATTACCCCATTATAAAAACTGCACCCCCCAAAGTATTCAAAATGACATTCAGTAAGTGTTTTAACCCTTTAGGTATTTTACAGGAATAGCAGCAAAGTGAAGGAGAAAATTCACAATCTTCATTGTTTACACTCGCATGTTCTTGTAGACCCAATTTTTGTATTTTTACAAGGGGTAAAAGGAGCAAATTTATTGTTTCTAGCCCAATTTCTCTCTAGTAAGCACATACCTCATATGTCTATGTAAAGTGTTCGGCGGGCTCAGAAGCGAAGGAGCGACAAGGGGATTTTGGAGAGTACGTTTTTCTGAAATGGTTTTTGGGGGGCATGTTGCCTTCTGAGTATGGAGGTACCCCAAAATTTGACCTGAAGTGCACTACGGGTGAACTACAATGCTCAGAAGAGGAGTCATATTTGGCTTTTTGAGATCAAATTTTGCTCGGGGGGCATGTCGCATTTAAGAAGCCCCTATGGTGCCAGAACAGCAAAAAAAACACATGGCATACCATTTTGGAAACTAGACCCCCTGAGGAACGTAACAAGGAATAAAGTGATCCTTAATACCCCACAGGGGTTTCACGACTTTTGCATATGTAAAAAAATAAAAAAGTTTTCACTAAAATGTGCGCTTCCCCCCCCCCCCCCCCCCCGAACGCCAGTGATTCCCAAACAGGGTGCCTCCAGCTGTTGCAAAACTCCCAGCATGCCTGGACAGTCAGTGGCTGTCCAGAAATGCTGGGAGTTTTTGTTTTGCAACAGCTGGAGGCTCCGTTTTGGAAACACTGCCATACAATACGGTTTTCATTTTTATTGGGGGGGGGAGACAGTGTAAGGGGGTGTATATGTAGTGTTTTACCCTTTATGTGTTAGTGTAGTGTTTTTAGGGTACATTCACACTTGCGTGTTGCGGTTAATTTCCCGCTAGGAGTTTGAGCTGCGGCGAAAAATTTGCCGCAGCCCAAACTTGAAGCAGGAAACTTACTGTAAGCCTGCCCGTGTGAATGTACCCTGTACGTTCACATGGGGGGGGGGGGGGCAAACCTCCAGCTGTTTAAAAACTACAACTCCCAGCATGTACTGACAGACCGTGCATGCTGGGAGTTGTACTTTTGCAACAGCTGGAGGCACACTGGTTGGAAAACCTTCAGTTAGGTTCTGTTACCTAAGGCTGGGTTCACACTAAGTTTTCTCCCATACGGGAGCGCATACGGCAGGGGGAGCTAAAAGCTTGCGCTCCCATATGTCACCGTATGCGCTCCCGTATGTCATTCATTTCAATGAGCCGACCGGAGTGAAACGTTCGGTCGGCTCATTTTTGCGCCGTATGCGCTTTTACAACCGGACCTAAAACTGTGGTCAACCACGGTTTGAGGTCCGGTTGTAAAAGCGCATACGGCGCAAAAATAAGCCGACCGGACCGAACGTTTCACTCCGGTCGGCTCATTGAAATGAATGACATACGGGAGCGCATACGGTGACATATGGGAGCGCAAGCTTTTAGCTCCCCCTGCCGTATGCGCTCCCGTATGGGAGAAAACTTAGTGTGAACCCAGCCTAACTCAGCATTTTCTAACCAGTGTGCCTCCAGCTGTTGCAAAACTACAACTCCCAGCATGTACTAATCACCGAAGGGCATGCTGGGAGATGTAGTTATGCAACAGCTGGAGGTACGCAACTACAACTCCCAGCATGCCGAGACAGCTGATTGCTGTTTGGACATGCTGGGATTTGCAGTTTTGCAACATCTGGAGGGCTGCAGTTTTAGAGAACACTGCAAAGTGATCTCCAAACTGTGGTCAACCAGCTGTTGCAAAACTACAATTCCCAGCATGCCCTGACAGCAAACAGTTGTTTGAGCATGCTAGGAGTTGTAGTTTTGCAATATCTGGAGGGCTACAATTTAGGGACCACTATATAGTGGTCTCAAACTGTAGCCCTCCAGCTGTTGCAAAACTACATATTCCAGCATGCCCAAACAGCTGTCCGGGCATGCTGGGAGTTGTAGTTTTGCAACATCTGGAGGGCTACAGTTAGAGACCACTGTAAAATGGTCTCAAACTGTAGCCTCCAGATGTTGCTAGGCAACTCACCGGCTTCCGTCGGATCCAGCCGCACGTCATCGCCGCCCCCCGATCTGTCGCCTGCATCCTCCGTCGCCCGCCTGGATCGTTAAGTGGATCTTCACCGCTGGTCCCCGTCGTTTTCCCGTCCTGCCCCGCCTATTGTGGGAGGGCAGGACCGGGAAAACGAAAGTAACCCCCCCCCCCCCCCCACCCCCGATCTGCTATTGGTGGTCGCGTCTAGACCATCAATAGCAGGGATAGGGGGGGGGGTGGCACCCGTGCCACCTAACTCCTATCGCTTCAGGGGGATCCTGGGTGTCTTAGACACCCATGATCCCCCTTACATTCCGGGTCACTGTAGACCTGTAATGACCCGGAATCGCGCAAATCGCAAGTGTGAATTCACTTGCAATTTGCCGCGATTGCCGACATGGGGGGGTCTAATGACCCCCCTGGGCATTTGCACGGAATGCCTGCTGAAATATTTCAGCAGGCATCCCGTCCGATCCCCGCCCGGCGGGGACCGGAACTGCCCATGACATAACTGTGTCATGGGTCCTTAAGACCCAGGGTGTTGGGACGTACCTTAAGTCATGGGTCCTGAACGGGTTAAAGAAAAATGTAAGTTTTTAACTTTACTCCATTTTGAATAAAGTTTCACTTGTTTGCAGTTTTTCCTTCTTGGAATTTCAAACAAATTCAAAAAACGTATGGTGAAAACCGGATGGAACAATCTACACATACGTTCTGTACGGTTCCCATTGACTCCCATGTAAAAAAAATAAACTTGTATAGCTGGACCTGTACTTAAGACCCAGGTACTTAAGGACCTAGGACGTATGCATACGTCCTGAGTAATTCCGTTCTCTGCCGTTCGCCGGGCGGAGATCGGAAGCCGATGCCTGCTGAAATCGTTCAGCAGGCATCCAGGGCAAATCGCTGCTGAAATAACAGCGATCTGCTGCGATACCAGGCTGATTGGGTCTCTGGGACCCGACCGCCTGGTAATTTTGCATGATCCCGGTTGTCACAAACAGCCACGGACCATGCTGATGTATCAGAGCGAGGTGGCAAGCCTGCCACCTCCTCCTATCCCCTGCGATTCCTCGGTTAGCTAACCGACCAATCACAGACGGGGGCGGTTACTTCATCCTGCCCTGCCCGGCACCTGGAAGTCTGGAGAGAACGGGAGGAAGACTGGAGGATGCGGCGAGGGACGGGGGAGTGCTGGGGCCTGGCCCCGGTACTTACCTCTTCCCTAAAGACCCGGATCCCGGCGGCGGTGGCGACAGGTGAGTGGATCTTCGGCAGCATCGCGGGACCTTTGCAGCAGTCCAGACCACCGTAAAGCGATCTGGACTGCTCCATCTGGTCCCCTTACACTACAACTCCCAGCATGCCCAGTTTTGCAACATCTGGAGGTCCACAGTTTCGAGACCACTGTGCCCTTCCAGATGTTGCAAAACTACACATCCTCAGCATGCCATTACTGTCCAGGCATGCTGGGAGTTGTAGTTCTGTAACATCTGGCCCTTCAAATGTTGCAGAACTACAACTCCCAGCATGCCTGGTCAGTTTTGGCATATTGGGTGTGGTAGTTTTGCAACATCTGGAAGGGCACAGATTGGGAACCACTGTATTAGTGGTCTGCAAACTGTAGTCGTCCAGATGTTGCAAAACTACAACTCCAAGCATGCTGGGAGTTGTAGTTCGGCAAAATCTGGCTCTAAAGATGTTGCCGAACTACTTCCAGCATGCCTGAGAATGTTTGGGAGTAGTGGTTTTGCAACAACTGGAGGCACACTGGTTGGGAAACATTGTCTGTTTCCTAACTCATTGTTTCCCAACCTGTGTGCCTCCAGCTGTTGCAAAACTATAACTACCAGCATGCACTGATAGACTGCATGCTGGGAGGTGTAGTTTTGCAACAGCTGGAGGTCCCCCCTGTAAATGTACAGGGTACATTCACATGGGCAGGGGGCTTACAGTGAGTATCAGGCTGAAAGTTTGCTGGAAACTCTCTGTAATCCCCGCCCGTGTGACTGTACCCTAAAAACACTACACCACACTAACACAAAATAAAAAAATAAAAAGTAAAAAAACACTACATATACACATACCCCTACACAGCCCCCCTCCCCAATAAAAATGAAAAATGTCTGGTACGCCACGGTTTCCAAAATGGAGCCTCCAGCTGTTGCAAAACAACTCCCTGTATTGCCGGACAGCCGTTGACTGTCCAAGCATGCATGGAGTTTTACAACAGCTGGAGGCACCCTGTTTGGGAATCACTGGCGTAGAATACCCCTATTTCCACCCTTATGCAAATCCCTAATTCAGGCCTCAAATGCAAATGGCGCTCTCACTTCGGAGCCCTGTCGTATTTTAAGGCAACAGTATAGGGTCACATATGGGGTATCGCCGTACTCGGGAGAAATTGCCTAACAATCTTTGGGGGGCTTTTTCTCCTTTTACCCCTTTATGAAAAGGTGAAGTTGGGGTCTTCACCAGCATGTTAGTGTAAAAAACATTTTTTAATTTTTTATTTTTTTGTACACTAACATGCTGGTGTTGCCCTATACTTTTCATTTTGACAAGAGGTAAAAGGGGGGGGGGGGAAAGCCCCCCAAAATGTGTAATGCAGTTTCTCCCGACTACGGAGATACCCGATATGTGGGTGCAAAGTGCTCTGGGGACGCACAACAAGGCCCAGAAGGGAGAGTGTGCCATGTACATTTGAGGCAATTTGCACAGGGGTGGCTGATTGTTACAGCGGTTTTGACAAATGCAAAAAAAACAAAACCACACATGTGATCCCATTTTGGAAACTACACCCCTCACGGAATGTAATGAGGGGTGCAGTGAGAATTTACACCCCACTGGTGTCTGACAGATATTTGGAACAGTGGGCTGTGCAAATTAAAAAATTTTGTACAGCCCACTGTTCCAAAAATCTGACAGACACCAGTGGGGGGTAAATGCTCACTGTACCCCTTGTTACGTTCCTCAAGGGGGTCTAGTTTCCAAAATGGTATGCCATGTGGGGGTTATTTTGCTGTCCTGGCACCATAGGGGCTTCCTAAATGCGACATGCCCCCCGAGCAAAATTTGCTCAAAAAGCCAAATAGGACTCCTTCTCTTCTGAGCGTTGTAGTTCGCCCGTATTGCACTTCAGGTCAACTTATGGGGTACCTCCATACTCAGAAGAGATGGGGTTACAAATTTTGGGGGGTATTTTCTGCTATTAACCCTTGCATAAATGTGAAATTTGGGGAACACATTTTAGTGAGTTTTTTTTTATTTTATTTTTTTACACACATGCAAAAGTCGAGAAACACCTGTGGGGTATTAAGGCTCACTTAATTCCTTGTTACAGTCCTCAAGGGGTCCAGTTTCCAAAATGGTATGACATGTGTACCCCTTGTACAAATTCAAAATTGGGTCTACAAGAACATGCGAGTGTAAAAAAAAAAACGAAAATTGTGAATTTTCTCCTTCACTTTGCTGATATTCCTGTGAAACACCTAAAGGGTTAATACACTTACTGAATGTCATTTTGAATACTTTGGGGGTTGCAGTTTTTATAATGGGGTCATTTATGGGGTATTTCTAAGATGAAGACCCTTAAAATCCACTTCAAACGTGAACTGGTCCCTGAAAAATAGGGAGTTTGAAAATCTTGTGAAAAATTGGAAAATTGCTGCTGAACTTTGAAGCCCTCTGGTGTCTTCCAAAAGTAAAAACACGTCACCTTTATGATGTAGACATATTGTATATGTGAATAAAATTTTTTTTTTTTTTGAATAACCATTTTCCCTACAAGCAGAAAGCTTCAAAGTTAGAAAAATGCAAAATTTACAAATTTTTCATCAAATTTTGGGATTTTTCACCAAGAAAGGATGAGTTGCCACAACAAGTATAATATGTCTCGGAATCAGAATAACTAAAAGCATTCCAGAGTTAATGTTTAAAGTGACAGTGGTCAGATGTGCAAAAAACGCTCTGGTACTAAGGTGTAAAATGGCCTGGTCCTTAACCCCTTAACGACGCAGGAAGTATATTTACGTATCATATTGCATCATATTGCGTCGGTCCCGGCGCTAATCAACGGCCGGGACCCGCGGCTAATACCACACATCGCCGATCGCGGCGATGTGCGGTATTAACCCTTTAGAAGCGGCGGTCAAAGCTGACCGCCGATTCTAAAGTGAAAGTGACCCGGTTGCTCAGTCGGGCTGTTCGGGACCGCCGCGGTGAAATCGCGGCGTCCCGAACAGCTGACAGGACACCGGGAGGGCCCTTACCTGCCTCCTCGGTGTCCGATCGGTTAATGACTGCTCCGTGCCTGAGATCCAGGCAGGAGCAGTCAAGCGCCGATAACACTGATCACAGGCGTTTTAATACCATGCCTGTGATCTGTGTAGAAGATAAGTGTGTGCAGTGTTATAGGTCCCTATGGTCCCTATAACACTGAAAAAAAAAAAAGTAAAAAAAGTGTTAATAAAGGTCATTTAACCCCTTCCCTAATAAAAGTTTGAATCACCCCCTTTTCCCATAAAAAAATAAAACATTGTAAAAAAATAAAAATAAACATATGTGGTATCGCCGCGTGCGTAAATGTCCGAACTATAAAAATATTTCATTAGTTAAACCGCACGGTCAATGGCGTACGCGCAAAAAAATTCTAAACTCCAAAAAAGCGTATTTTGGTCACTTTTTATACCATTAAAAAGTGATCAAAAAGTCCGATCAAAACAAATCATACCGATAAAAACTTCAGATCACGGCGCAAAAAATGAGTCCTCATACCGCCCTGTACGTGGAAAATAAGTTATAGGGGTCAGAAGATTTTTAAAAGTATAAATTTTCCTGCATGTAGTTATGATTTTTTCCAGAAGTGCGACAAAATCAAACCTATATACATGGGGCATCATTTTAACCGTATGGACCTATAGAAAAATGAGGTGTAATTTTTACCGAAATATGCACTGCGTAGAAACGGAAGCCCCCAAAAGTTACAAAATGGCATTTTTTCTTCGATTTTGTTGCACAATGATTTTTTTTTTTCCGTTTCGCCGTGCATTTTTGAGTAAAATGACTGTCACTGCAAAGTAGAATTGGCGACGCAAAAAATAAGCCATAATATGGATTTTTAGGTGGAAAATTGAAAGGGTTATGATTTTTAAAAGGTAAGGAGGAAAAATGAAAGTGGAAAAACCCTGAGTCCTTAAGGGGTTAAAGGGGTACTCCAGTGAAAACCTTTTTTCTTTTAAATCAACTGGTGCAAGAAAGTTAAACATATTTGTAGATTACTTCTATTAAAAAATCTTAATCCTTCCAGTACTTATTAGCTGCTGAATGCCACTGAGGAAATTCCTTTCTTTTTGGATCACTGACATCACGACCACAGTGCTCTCTGCTGACATCTCTGTCCATTTTAGCAACCATGCATAACAGATGTATGCTAAGCTCAGCATGGTGGCTCAGTGGTTAGCACTTATGCCTTGCAGTGCTGGGGCCTTGGGTTCAAATTAGAGATCGACCGATTATCGGTATGGCTGATATTATAGGCAGATAATCACTATTTTGGGCATTATCTGTATCGGCAATTACCTTTCCGATAAGCCGATAATGCCCCGCCCGCACCGCGATCGCGCCCCCCCCCCCCTCCCCCGACCCGCCGCACCGTGACCGCCCCCCCCCCCCCCCCCCTGTAGTGCTGGGCGGTATACCGTAATGTTTTTTTGCCCATACCGCATCTGGTCGGGCTCCTCCCACACCCTCAGAGTCAATAAAAAATAAAAAAAATTTAACTTACCCGTAATGGGAGTTGTCCGGGCCATCCATCCTTCCTGTAGTGTCCGGCGGCTTTCCGGGTGGAGGATGAACTAGTCCGGGCTGTCCTTCTCCGGGGGTCATCTTCTCCACTCCGGGCAGGCTCCGGCCTAGTACGCTGCATAGACGCTGCTACGCCGTGACGTCAGGTGCGTCGCTGCGCACAGGCGTCACTGCGCAGCGGCGTCTATGCAGCGTACTAGGCCGGAGCCTGCCCGGAGTGGAGAAGAGGACCACCGGAGAAGTACAGCCCGGACCGGTGCACCCTCCACCCGGAATGCCGCCGGACACTACTGGAAGGATGGATGGATGGCCCGGACCACCCTGACAGGTAGGGGGAGAGAAGCGGGTGGCGGCGGCCTATGGCCCCAAAAAAGCCACTGCAGTGCATTGATTTAAAGCACCCTCTTTAAATCAATGCTCTGCAGCGGTGTCGAGGGGGGATAAATAGCCGATGACTTATACCGGAATATCGGTATAAGTTATCGGCTATCGGCCCTAAAAAATATCGGTCGATCCCTAGTTCAAATCCCACTAAGGACAACAATAGTTATGTCAAAGAGCACTGTGCTCGTGATGTCGTCAGAGAGAATTCCAAAAAGAAAAGAATTTCCTCTGTAGTATTCAGCAGCTAGTAAGTACAGGAAGGATTAAGATTTTTTAATAGAAGTAATTTACAAATCTGTTTAACTTTCTGGCACCAGTTGATTTAAAAGAGAGTTTTCACCGGAGTACCCCTTTAATAGTTTTTCACACGAACCCAAAAACCGTGCTAGACTACGGTTTTGGGTATGGAGGAAAAAACCTGACCAAACTGTACAGGTTGCAAAAAGGACACAACCTGATGCATCTTTTGGCATACGATTTTCAATGGAGAGTCAATGCATACGGTTTTCACATTGAAAAATTGGAACTATATTGCAAAAACGTGGTGTGAATGCACCCTTATAAAAAATCTATGCAAAAATGAAAGAAGCAATGTGGTTGCTATTGACAACTTGGCAGCTTTTCCTCTGGACAGTTTTGACCCCCCCCCCCCCAACCTATATAACTGACATCAGCACATTATACATCTTAAAAGGTTCCCTACCATGGAAATATACATCCTCCTGCCTGTCCTTCATACAAAGTGTTCCTGCGGCTCTATAGTCTCAAGCTCCAAAATTCTTAAACTTATCTCCTATCTGCAGTTATAGATTGTGTGGGTCTGACTGCTGGGCCCACCTGCGATCTCCTGTATTGGTCCTTCGCTCTCCCTGGAAGTAGTGAGTCATGACCCCTGCCTGAAGCGGGTGCCACCAAGGCTCTCCTATAGAAATATATGGAGGGGGCGTGGTGGCACCCTGCTTTAGGCAGAGGATGTGACCTGAGGCTCCCAGGTAGGGGATACATTTTTAAAAATTTTAAAGGCTATAGTTTTGCATCCACAACTGTGGTTTGACAAATTCAAATCTACAGCATATGAGTGCACTCTTAACCCCTTAAGGACCAGGGCATTTTTCACTGTAGGGCCAGAGCGTTTTTTGCACATCTGACCAAGCATTAATAACTCTGGGATGCTTTTACCTTTCATTCTGATTCCGAGATTATTTTTTCGTGACATATTCTACTTTATGCTAGTAGTAAAATTTTGTCGATACTTGCATAATTTTTTGGTGAAAAATTCCAAAATTTGATGAGAATTGAAAATTTAGCATTTTTCTAACTTTGAAGCGCTCTGCTTGTAAGGAAAATAGACATTGTATTTGTGAATCAATATATAATTTGGAATATGTCTACTTTGTTTGCATCATAAAATTGACATGTTTTTACTTTTGGAAGACATCAGAGGGCTTCAAAGTTAAGCATCAATTTTCCAATTTTTCACACTTTTCAAAATCAGAATTTTTCATGGACCAGTTCAGGTTTGAAGTGGATTTGAAGGGCTTTCTTATTAGAAATACCCCACAAATGACCCCATTATAAAAACTGCACCCCTCCAAAGTAGTCAAAATGACATTCAGTAAGTGTGTTAACCCTTTAGGTGTTTCACAGGAATAGCAGCAAAGTGAAGGAGAAAATTAAAAATCTTAATTTTTTACACATGTTCTTGTAGACCCAGTTTTGGAATTTTTAAAAGGGGTAAAAGGAGACAAATCCTCACAAAATTTGTAACCCAATTTCTCGAGTAAGGAAATACCTCATATGTGTATGTTAAGTGTTCGTCGGGCGCAGTAGAGGACTCAGAAGGGAAGGAGCGACAGTGGGATTTTGGAGAGTGAGTTTTTCTGAAATGGTTTTTGAGGGCATGTCACATTTAGGAAGCCCCTATGGTGCCAGAACAGCAGAAAACCCCCCACATGGCAAACCACTTTGGAAACTACACCCTTCAAGGCACGTAACAAGGGGTCCAGTGAGCCTTAATACCCCACAGGTGTTTGGCTACTTTTCGTTAAAGTCGGATGTGTAAATGAAGAAAAGAACTTCACTAAAGTGCAATTTCCCCCCCCAAATTTACCATTTTTATAAAGGGTAATGGGAGAAAATGCCCCCCAAATTTTTAACCCCATCTCTCCGAAGTATGGAAATACCCCATGTGTGGACGTCAAGTGCCCTGCGGTCGAACTACAATGCTCAGAACAGGAGCGCCATTGAGCTTTTGAAGAGTGAATTTGTTTGGAATGGAAGTCAGGGGCCATGTGCGTTTACAAAGCCCCCCCCCCCGTGGTGCCAGAACAGTGGACCCCCCACATGTGACCCCATTTTGGAAACTACTCCCCTTACAGAATTTAATAAGGGGTGCAGTGAGCATTTACACCCCGCTGGCGTTTTACAGATCTTTGGAACAGTGGGCTGAGCAAATGAAAAATTACATTTTTCATTTTCACGGACCACTGTTCCAAAAATCTGTAAGACACCTGTGGGGGGTAAATGCTCACTGTACCCCTTATTACATTAGGTGAGGGGAGTAGTTTCCAAAATGGGGTCACATGTGGGGGGCCCATTGTTCAGGCACTATGGGGGCTTTGTAAACACACGTAGCCTTCAATTCCAGACACATTGTCTCTTCAAAATCCCAATGGCGCTCCCTCTCTTCTGAGCATTGTAGTTCGCCCGCCGAGCACTTTACATCCACATATGGGGTTCTCAACCTACTTACTATGAAATTGACAGAAAATCTGTCTGAATATGTGGCTGGAAATTTCCACCAAGAAAATGGTCAGAACTTTTCTGGCCTCTGTCCCCATAATGAATAGTAGAATCATGAGTTACACTATTCCAAAGTAATGAAAAACCAATACTCTTGATTAGGTCTAATGTAAAGGTGAATTGGCTAACTTATGTGGTATAACTAACTTTCGTAAATGGGCACTGTCACAAACTTTTTTTTGATTTGTAGTACTTATGTTCTACAACTTATCTCTAATATATTTTAATTTTTTTTTTTTTATTAGGGTGAAATTTATGTTTGAAAAACCGGCCGCTAGGGGTCTCCCGCCTAGTGGCTGGTTGCAGCCTGGCGTGACGTCACTTTTGAATTCGGACCAATGCCGGCCGGGCAATCGGTCCTAATTCATTTAGGTTGCGCTTGCTCCCTGCCTTTCAAACGCAAGGGCTGTACGCACTGGCTGATTAGATTCGCGTGCAGCCCATCCATCCCGCAGCCCATCCATCCCCGGCATGTAAACTGCAGTGGAGACAGCGCGCGCACGCTAGTTATCAGTGCCACACTGAAGTCCAACTGAAAGTTTACAAGCGGTTGTAGTGAAGAAAACTGTCTTGAAGCGTTGTCCCGAACAGCTGATGAAAGTGCTGAGTCACTGATTGGTTGAGAACGCTTCAAGACAGTTTTCTTCACTACACTGGGTCTAAGCAGTTGTCTATTTCTATGCAGGCTCCCGATGGGAGCGCAGCATAGATGAAGTGAGGGTGGAAGTGGAGACCAGCAGGCGTCGGTGACGTCACGCCTGATTGGTAAGCAGACTTCCGGGACATGACCGCACAGCAAGCAAGAAGACCAGAAGGTGAAGACTATGTAAGTTCCCAAACATTTTTTTCAAAGGCAGGGGGGGGGAAAGATGGCAGCGAGGTGCTGTTACCTGGGGACCGGCGGCAGGCAAGTGGTGCTGCGGTGTCAGATGCTGCAGTGAAGATCGCCGTAAAGTGATCTTCACTGCAGCTTCTAGGAGTTTCATAACTACAACGCCCAGACAGCCAAATGCTTTCTGGGCATGCTGGGAGTTGTAGTCTTGCAACATCTGGAGGGCCACAGTTTGGAGAACACTGTGCAGTGGTCTCCAAACTGTCCTTCCAGATGTTGCTAAACTAAAACTCTCAGCATCCCCAGACAGTCAAAGCATGCTGGGAGTTGTAGTTCAGCAACATCTGGCCCTTCAGATGTTGCAGAACTAGAACTCCCAGCATGCCTGTGCAGTCTGGGCATGCTTGGAGTTGAAGTTGTGCAACATCTGGAGGGCTACAGTTTGGAGACCACTACAGTGGTCTCAACTGTTCTCCTTCAGTTGTTGAATAACTACAACTCCCAACATGTCCTTCGGCTGTCAGTGCATGCTGGGAGTTGTAATTTTGCCCCCGCCCCCTCCCCCACATGAATGTAAAGGGTACTTTCACACAGGCAGGGGTTTACAGCAAGTTTCCCGCTTCAAGTTTGAGATGCGGCAAGTTTTCCACTGCAGCTGGAAACACACACACAGTAAACCTCCACCCATGTCAATGTACCATAAAACACTACACTAACCCTAAATAGTGAAACACTACACCCTTAGTGTGTTCCCCCCCCCCAAAAAAAACAGAACCTCCAGCTGTTGCAAAACAACTCCCAGTATTGCCGGACAGCCATTGACTTTCCAGGCATGTTGGAAGTTTTGCAACAGCTAGAGGCACCCTGTTTGGGGTAAACTGATGTACAGTATTTTTGGTGAAGGAGGCAAGTGTTACACTTCCGGGTACACCCCCTATGAAAAATTTAGGCCTCAAATGTGCATGGAGCTCTCTCACTTCGGAGCCCTGTCATATTTCAAGGCAACAGTTTTTAGGGCCACATATGGGGTATCTCCGTACTCGGGAGAAATTGCACTACAAATTTTTGGCCTTTTCTCCTTTTACACCTTAATAAAATGTAAAGTTGGGGTCTACACCAGCATGTTAGGTGTAAATCTTTTTTTTTTTTTTTTTTAAATATATTTTTATTGAAACAATTTTCATCAACAAATAAAACAATTCAAAGAGAGAGTGCAATGATGTATGAGTAGCGAAGAGTACAGTTTCCACATAAAAATCACGCTGGTAATAACAAATATTCCCCCTTCCTATCCGGCCCCCCCCCCCCTAAAAGGGATACAGATCACGGCAGACATAAAATCGGTAGGAGTAGGAGGTATTCCCTCAGAGCAACGGGGCGCTAACTATAAGACACACACAACATGCCCCGTACTTAAAAAGAAAAACCCGTGCCCTATAAAAGAAATAATAAAGATATACTTTGTCCCTAAGAACATATGGTAGGCATTGCGTGTGACTTCGACCCCCAGAGGTGGCGTTCCCTCCTTTTCGGGGCCAATACTCAGCTATCAGGTAGTTGCAAGGCTCCTAAGGAACCCCTCAAGGATTCTACATTATACCAAACGGTATGTCTAAAAGGGCGCACTATATCAGCTATCCCCGGGGGGTCGAAATGGGACACTATGAACGATTTCCATTTCTTAAAAAATCTCTTGGTGCCTGTATTGAGATGGCGTTCTGCATCTAACCTATCTATGTTCATAAAGACCTTCAATTGAACCACCAATAAGGACATGTCCGGGGTCAATGGTTCCAACCACTTGAGGAGTAAGCATCTGAGAGCCACCAGACGTACAATGTGAACAATACCTGGTAGCTTTGGGCCCTCTCCCCCCTCCCCCTCCGGTGGCCGAGATTGGTGAAAAAGAAGGGTCTGGGGCGTAAAAGGTAGGGAAAGATTCCAATGATCTCGGACATATGAGCATACCAAGCGCCAGTAAGCCGCCGACTGAGCACATTCCCACACCCCATGATATAGATTCGTGAGAGGGGTGGCACACTTAGGGCAACTAGTGATCCTGTCAGGGAAGGAGGGTGTAGGGCGAATATTAAAACCGTATAATGCTGCATGGGACAATTTAAAATGTCTCCCTCCACCTCTCGTTAATAACGTGTTTCCTTATTGAGTCCCATCCAGCCAGAATCGTGTTGTGTATGCCCTCGTCCCCTGTCCATCTTTCCCAAGTAGTAAAGATTTTCTTGCAATCCCGCTTATAGAAGTGGGAACGAAAAGCTAAGTAAAGAGCTGAGATGGATGTTTTCCGTGGCTCAGAGCCAACGATATTATCGAGTGTGTGCGTCGAAGACTCAATGGTAAGATCCCTCAACCGTGATGAGCAAAAGGAGAAAATCTGGTTGGCATAGAGGTGAGAAGGAGGAAGTCGGAATGTGTGTATAATAGAAGCTGGAGAGAGCCATCTTCTAGAATCTCAGTTCATAAGGCCTCCTGCCATCTCCACACCCCTGTCCTCCCAGAGGCGAAAGCACGGAGAGGAGTCCCACTGCGGAAATTCAGGATGGCCTTTAAAGGGCATCCTCTTCGAAAGGAGAAACGGAAGACGAAACAGCTTCCGGATCTCCTTCCAGGAGACTATAGTATCCCTGAGCAATATGGAGTTTTTAATTGAAGGCGGCAATTTGGTGTAGGATGTGTGTAGCAGTGCCGAAAGAGTCCATGGTGCTGCCAGTGCCCCCTCCACGAGTATATTAGAGAAAAAGTTTGAACCCTGAAGCCAGTCTATGACATGGCGGAAGAGACACGCCAGATTATAACCCCGAACGTTGGGGAAATTAACCCACCCCCATCCATTTTGTGCAACATGAGTTTCTGCAGCGCAATTCGTGGCCGCTTACCCTGCCATAAAAATTTTGTGAAAGCCGAGGTAAGATGACGAATATCATCATGTTTCAGAAGGAGGGGCAGTGTTTGTAGTGGGTATAACAACCGGGGAAAACTAATCATTTTAATCAAATGACACCTTCCCAGGAGAGAGAAAGGAAAGTTTTCCCATCTACGCAATTCCGTTATAATTTTTTTGAAGAGGGGGGGGGGGGGGTAATTCAATGAGTACAGGGTATCTGGCGTGCGTCCAATGTTAATACCTAGATAGGTTATATAGGAAGTACTGACCCTAACTCCCCTGCCGTGTTCAACCACCTGGGGGCCGAGTTCCCCAAGGGTAACAGGACACTTTTAGATGCATTAATTTTGTAACCCGTAAAACGTCCCACCATAGTTAGAAAGGCCAGAATCTTAGGAACGTCCCTCTGTGGTTCACCAAGATAGAGAAGCACATCATCTGCAAACATGGACAATTTAAGTGTACCAGACCCCACCTTAATGCCGCTGAATAGAAATCTTTTATTTTTTACACAATCATGCTGGTGTTGCCCCATACTCCATTTTTATAAGAGGTAAATGGGAAAGACCCCAAAATTTGTCACACTTTCTCCCAAGTACAAAATACCCCATATGTGGGCGTAAAATGCTCTGCTGGCGCACAACATGGCTCAGGAGTGAGCGCATTATGTACATTTAAGGCTTAAACTGGTGATCTGCAGTGGTGGCTGCTGGTTACAGTGGTTCTGACATAAATGCAAAAAAATACCCACATGTGACCCCATTTTGGAAACTACACCCCTCACGTAATGTACGTGAAAATGAAAAATGTAATTTATCATTTGCTCAGCCCACTGTTCCAAAAATCTGTCAAATGCCAGTGGGGTGTAAATGCTCACTGTACCCCTTGTTACGTTCCTTGAGGGGTGTAGTTTCCAAAATAGTATGCCATGTGGGGGGTGTTTCGTTGTTCTGGCACCTTGGGGGCTTCCTAACTGTGACATGCCCTCCAAAAACCATTTCAGCAAAATTCGCTTTCCAAAATCCCATTGTCGCTCCTTCCCTTCTGAGGCCTCTAGTGCATGCACAGAGCACTTTACATCCACATATGAGGTATTTCCTTACTCGAGAGAAATTGGGTTACAAATTTTGTGGGGATTTTTCTCCTTTTACCCCTTGTGAAAATTATGGGTCTACAAGAACATTTTAATGTAAAAAAAATGCAGATTTTGGGGTCATGCATTTTCTTTTCGGCCAAGCACTGCCTAAATTTTCGGTTTCAGCCCATAATTTAACTTTCAGTGTATTCCTATTCTCTAGTAAAACTTTTTTTTTTTTTTTTTTCTCTCTCGCAATGCAACGCATTTCGTAGCAACACACCACTTCCTCAGGCATGGTAGCATAGGGTGGGGATGCTATATAGTGCAAAATTAAGCCATTCAAGGTTAAAGAAAAGCATATGCCACGTGTGTGTATGTATGTGTGTATCGATCTATCTATCCATCTATCTATCATCCATCTATCTATCATCCATCTATCTCAAAAAGAAATAACATTATATTCGTGCATAAAACATTTGCATTAAATTAGCATATTACATGTGACATATAAAACAAATATTACACATGAAACTAGTTAGCAGGTGTTCTCAATAGTTTAGTTTAACCCCTTAAGGACCCGGCCATTTTTTTGCACATCTGACCACTGTCGCTTTAAGCATTAAAGGGGTACTCCGGTGGTAATTTTTTTTTACTATATGGCATCTTTGTAAGTTTTTTTTTTTTTTTTTTTTTGCAATATACATGTTATATGTTTTGGTAGCATGTATGTGTTTTTTACCTGTTTGTTGGGCAGGAAGTTCTGTAGTTCAGAGGGTTTTCTTTTACTGGAATAAGCCTAATCTCATCCAGCTGAGTACATCTCCCCTCCCCCTGCTCTGTATTCTAAGGACTCAGGTCTGCACAGGAGAAGGAACATAGAGAAGATAAGTGTTATCTGAAGGGGAGGATGACAAGGTGCACGGGCTGGGGATGTATGGACTGCAGGGGAATAAGTCTCATACTGGGAATGATCTCTATGGGGGAGATAAATCAAAACCTGTGCAGAGGAAAACTTGCCCAGTTGCCCATAGCAACCAATCAGCTTGCTGCTTTCATTTTTCACAGGCCTTCATAAAAATGAAAGCAGCAAGCTGATTGGTTGCTATGGGCAACTGGGCAAGTTTTTCTCTGCACAGGTTTTGATAAATCTCCCCCTCTATGTGAAGGGGGGGGACTCCTGAATGACACATGCTGGGAGTTGTAGTCCCTGTTGGGGGGGGGGGGGGGGGGGTGGATGGGGTATGCTAGAGTTTACAAACCAGTGTGCCTCCAGCTGTTGCAAAACTACAACCCCCAGCATGCTCTGACAGACTTTAAGTTGTAGATTTGCAACAGCTGGAGGTACAATGGTTGGGGAAACACTGTTCTAGCCTATTCAGCATACACAATGTTACACCAGTGTTTCCCAACCAGTGTGCCTCCAGCTGTTGCAAAACTACAACACCTAGGATGCCCAAAGGCTATCAGGGCATGCTGGGAGTTTTAGTTTTGAAACATCTGATGGCACCCTGGTTGGGAAACACTGGTGTATGCCCTACAGAGGTGTGAACTACAACCCCCAGGAGGATACAGAGGCAGCATGCTGGTGTTATACCACGGGCTGACTCCTGAATGACACATGCTGGGAGTTGTAGTCCCTTTTGTGTGTGTGTATGCCAGTGTATCCCAACCAAGGCTGATTATATTAGTGTGCTGTGTATAAGGGGGCTGACCCAGGAAAAATAGTAGGATGGGTAAAGGGCGGAGCAAATGAACAAAAAAAGAGCCACCCCAAACCAGCAAGGCATATGGCATGCTGGGACTTGTAGTTTTTAGCACAGCAAGAAACAGGAAATAAAGATAGGAAAACAAAGTGGGTGATAAAAACAAAACGGAAATAGAGTAGGCTAAACAACAAGAATAGAAATGAAACAAAACAAATACGGTAAGTCCAAAAACGGAAACACGTTGACCACCTGACTGAAATGGTTTTTGGGAGGCATGTCACATTTAGGAAGCCCCTATGGTGCCAGAACAGCAAAAAAGGCATACTATCTTGGAAACTACACCCCTCAATGAATGTAACAAGGGGTACAGTGGGCCTTAACACCCCACAGGTGTGTGAGAACTTTTCGTTAAAGCTGGATGTGTAGATGATGATTTTCACTAAAATGCTGGCTTTTCCCCAAATTTTTCATTTTTACCAGGGGTAATAGGAGAAAATGCCCCCCAAAATCTGTAACCCCATTTCTGGAGTATGGAAATACCCCATGTGTGGACATAAAGTGCTCTGCTGGCGCACACAAAAATGCTCAGAAGGGAAGGAGTGCCATTGATCTTTTAGAGAGAATTTTGATGGAAAAATGAGGGGGCCTTATGCATTTGCAAAGCCCCCTATGGTGCCAAAACAGTGGACCCCCCCCCCCACGTGACACCAGTTTGGAAACTACACCCCTCACAGAATTTAATAAGGGGTGCAGTGAGCATTTAGACCCCACAGGTGTCTGACAGATTTTTGGAAGTGGTCTGTGAAAACTTAAAATGTAACTTCTTTTTTTTTTCATTTGCTCAGCCCACTGTTCCAAAGACCTGTCAAACGCCAGTGGGGTGTAAATGCTCACTGTACCCCTTATAACATTTCCATGAGAGGTGTAGTTGCCAAAATGGGTCACATGTGGGGGTCCATTGCTCTGGCACTAAGGGGACTTTGTAAACACTTGGCCTTCAATTACGGACACATTTTATCACCAAAAGCCCAATGGCGCTCCCTCTTCTTAGCATTGCAGTTCGCCCGCAGAGCACTTTACATCCACATATGGAGTATGTTATTACTCAGAAGAAATGGGGTTACAAATTTTGGGGGGCATTTTTTCCTGTTATCCCTTTTGAAAAAGAAAAATTTAGGATAACACCAGCATTTCAGTGTTTTTTTTTTTTTTCGTTTTCCCATCCAACTTTAATGAAAATTCAAACACCTGTGGGGTGTTAAAGGAGTAGTCCAGTGGTGACTCAGTGGTGAGCAACTTATCCCCTATCCTAAGGATAGGGGATAAGTTGCAGATCGCGGGGGGTCCGACCGCTGTGGCCCCCTGCGATCTCCTGTACGGAGCCCCTACAGCCCGCGGTAAGGGGGCGGCCGACACGCCCCCTCAATACAACTCTATGGCAGAGCCGAAGCGCTGCCTTCGGCAATCTCCGGCTCTGCCATTGAGATGTATTGAGGGGGCGTGTCGGCCGCCGCTTCGTGCGGGGGTAGACACCCGCTATCTGGGGCGAGGGCCGGGGCCCCGTACAGAGATCGCAGGGGGCCCCAGCGGTCGGACCCCCCGCGATCTCACTTATCCCCTATCCTTAGGATAGGGGATAAGTTTTTCACCACTGGACTACCCCTTTAAAACTCACTATACCTTTTGTTCCGTGAGGGGTGTAGTTTCCAAAATGGGGTCACACGTGGGTAGTTTTTTGGTTTGTCAGAACCACTGTAAAATAAGCCACCCCTGTGCAAATCACCAATTTAGGCCTCAAATGTACATAGTGCGCTCTCGCTCCTGAGCCTTGTTGTGCGCCCGCAGAGCGTTTTACGCTCGCATATGGGGTATTTTCCTACTTAGGAGAAATTGCTTTACAAATATTATTATTTTTTTTTTTTTTTTTTCCTTTTACCCCTTGTGAAAATATATGGGGCAACACCAGCATGTTAGTGTTGTTATTTTTTTCATACAAACAGGCTGGTGTAGACCCCCAACTTTTCCTTTTCATAAGCGGTAAAAGGAGAAACCACCCCAAAATTTGTAACTCAGTTTCTCCAAAGTACGGAAATACCCCATATGTGGCTCAAAACTGTTTCCTAAGGGTGTGTTCACACGCTTTTTTTTTTTTTGCGGCTTTTCTGCTTCATATTTGAAAGGGGGCAGGCTCTTCACGGCTGTCCACAGCAGATTCTCCATGGAGGAATTTACGGTGCGGAAAATCCGCCACAAGCCAGTAAGGACTGCGGCGTAAATTCCACTGCAGAAAATCTGCTTCAGGCAGCCGAGAAGAGCCCGCCCACTTTCAAATACGCAGTGGAAAACCCGCAAAAACTAGAAGCGTGTGAACGCACCCTTAAAAATATGACAGGGCTCCAAAGTGAGTATACCATGCACTTTTGAGGACTAAATTAGGTGTTGCAATAGGGGTGGACATAAGGGTGTTCTACACCAGTGATTCCCAAACAGGGTGCCTCCAGCATTTGCTAAACTCCCAGCATCCCAGGATAGTCAGTGGCTGTCCGGTAATGCTGGCAGTTGTTTTGCAACAGCTGGAGGCTCAGTTTTGGAAACACTGCCGAACAATCCGTTTCTCTTTTATTGGGGAGACAGTGTAAGGTGGTGTATATGTAGTGTTAACCTTTTGTGGTAGTGTTTTTTTACGGTACATTCACACGGTGCGGGGGTGTTTACGGGGTTTCCCGCTAGAATTTTGCGCTGCGGTGGAAAATTAGCCACAGCTTAAACTTGAAGCAGGAAACTCACGGTAAACCCGCCCATGTGAATGTACCCTGTAAACACTGCTTGGGAAACCTTCCATTAAGTTCTGTTATCAGTATTTTCCAACCAGTTTGCCTCAATCTGTTACAAAACTACAACTCTAAACGTAGAATAAATGTGTGGTCCTACGTAAGCCATTATTTCTATTATCATCCAGCCTAAGCAATACAAGAAAGTAGAGAAGTACTCCGGATGTGCCTAAAATAACTTTTAGGTAAATGATTAAATTGCTCAATGTCAAAGAAAATTGTGCTTGGTATCCAGGAGTGGCTGGGCCCAGCCACACCCGGTGCAGCACGCGTACTGATAAAATGCAATGCAACAAAATTTGGCTATTACCCCAATGTGTTTCTACCACCAGTAGCGTTGGTGTCATCAGGGAGGTATGCTTGGTGCAGGTATCAGACAACAAATGTAACTCTATAGGTTCAGCAAGATATAGTAACACATAATTGAGTCACCACTGCATAGGACCCTAGGAAGATAACTCACAACTTCAACAAGTTGCTAAATAATGTATAGCCAGTGGACCTGCAAGATAAAGTATCATTCCCAAAAACATGGGATGTTAGGCTTATTTGCATAGAATGTTGGTCCTATAAGGAAAAGAAACATATATCCATTGGCTATATGTTCCGAGGCCACATGAAAAGGGAGTCCACCTAGAAAAGAAAACATAGAATTTATCTCACAATGATATCCTGTTTAGAGAATAGTTCTATAGAACTGTACGATGACAGCCTATAGTACTCACGGTTACTGCAGATTCACAGAAGGACGGCGTGAGACAGCTGCATGCAGCAGGGAGCCGCGGGTTCTGGCGAGAGGATGGAATCTAACGTAACATCCTCTAAGGGCTGTGGTTAAGTGTGCGCTAGGCTCCGCCCACAGACGCAATTACTGGGGTGTGTGTGCAGAGACGTGAATACCGGCACAGGATACTGCTCGGCATGGAGCGTAAATGTAAAAGCTAAACTGACAGGTAGATCTCATATTTGGAGCAATCAAGCAATTGCAGCTCCAATGAGCTGTGTATTAAATGGCTGCACTTCCACAGTATATCGGACATTATGCAGTCAGTGTATAGAAGTAAACATTAAATAGATATAAGTACCGGATTGAGAGTTAGACTAGCAAGCAGGCATGGACCACTAATAACCATTACATACAAATTTTTTTATTGTAATATGTATATATTTAAAGGGTAGCTCCCACCATTACTTTTCTTTTTTCTGTCTCTGCCTATTACCCATCTATCCCTAACCCCCTCCCTGCCTTTAATTTTTTTTTTTTACATATTAAAAATAACTTTTTATCTGCCTGGTAGTATGCTCACTACCAGGCCGTCTTCCCCAGCAGGCACCACGTCACTGATGCCTGCTGGGGCTGACACTTCCGCCCTTAGTTCACCTATACAGGGTGCCTCCAGCTGTTTCCCCACTGCAACTCCCAGCTTGCCCTGATATCTATTGGCTGTCAGGGCATGCTGGGAGTTGTAGTGGGGAAAAAACTGGAGGCACCCTGTATAGGTGAACACCGGAACTGTGATGGCCGCACATACCGCTCCCCGCCACGCAGCCCTCAACCCCCCCGGCCCTGTCTCACAGCTCAACCCACTCCCCCTCCCCAGAGTACCCCCTCCCCGCCACGCAGCCCGCAACCTAGTGCTGGTATAGGTATTTTTTCAAGTTATGGCGGTATCACGGTACTACCGTGATACCAAGGGGGAAATGGTGTATAAGTGCAGCGGCTGACGGTTAACCCCTTCCCCGCCATGGGGACCGTGCGCACAGCCCCCATGGCGGGGAAGGGGTTAACTGTCAGCCGCAGCACTATCATGAATTCCCCCATGGTCACACTGACGGCTATTCACTTACATTTTTGCCCCTGCACAGCTTATAATCCCCTCTGGAATGTGAGAATCAGCAGAGCATTCTCCCCCTGCAAGCGCTGAATGTACAGGCGCTGCAGAGCTTCTGATCCCCCGTCCCTGCTTGGGGATTAGAGAACAGAGCGGGGATGAAGATAAGATGTCCTGTGCCTGCCTGTCACATTTAGCGCTTGCAGGGGAAGGAGGTCCTGCAGAGCCCGCACCTGGGGACGGGCATGATAAACTGAAACAGCCTGCAGGAAGGAGAGAGGGGGGCTGAGCAGGGAGCAGGCTTGGGGCTGAGGGAAACATCAGAGCCAGGGGATGAAGTTTCTGCGCTTTCCCCTGGCTCTGATCACTGAGAGCCAGCTGCAGGGGGAGCAGGGATGTGCACCGCACGTGAGCTCAGCGGCTCCTGCACATCCCGCAACCGGTATACCACCCAGCCCTACCGCAACCCCCCCTGGCCCTGCCGCTCCGCTCAACCCACTCCCCCTTAGTTCACCTATTAAGTGTCCCTCCAGCTCTTTCCCCACTACAACTCCCAGCTTGCCCTGACATCTATTGGCTGTCAGGGCATGCTGGGAGTTGTAGTGGGGAAACTGGAGGCGTACTGTATAGGTGAACACGCCACCCCATCCCCAGAATACTTTACCTTGTCCCCGGGAGCCTGCGGGCATCCACTTCGTGCAAAGCGCTCGCTCCTGTCTGACAGGCGGGAGCGAGCACCGCAGTGACTGATTTTCGACTCATTTGCCAGGCTGAAATGAGTCGAAATTCTGTAGTGGCGTCACTGCCAAATGCATTCGGCCACTAGGAGGGCGACCCCTAGTGGCCGAATTTAAGTGATTTTAAACTGGTTTAAAATCACTTTTTTTTTTTTTAAGTATATTGGATATGTTGTAGTACTAAAGTACTACAACATATCAGTTTTTTGATTTCATGACAGTGCCCATTTAAGGCACATTAGGGATGAAGAGGGGTCATATAGGACCCTAGCAACTGTTACTATGGTCAATTACAACAAAGAAATGAGCATTGGGGATAGTAACAAGGATCCCTAATGTATAAAGGGATACAGGTAGGGGGCCATTCATAGGGTTCCATGTGTCCCTGCACTAAGGGGGAGGAGGGGCTATTTATGATTGGGAGAGGAGGTAACATGGAGCTAAAGGGGCCCTGTTGGTCCCTATTACAGGGCCCTAAAGCCTAGGTGGGTTGGCCGCCCTAAAAAGGCGTTGCCGCACTGGAACCTCCTAATCAACTAAATGCCACCTAACTGCCCAGCAGGTCATTTAGTGCAGGGTCACATGGAAAACTTAACTCCCAGCATGTACTGATTGCTGAAGGGCATGCTGGGAGATGTAGTTGTGCAACAGTTGGAGGTATGAAACTACAACTCAGCATGGAGAGAAAGCCGTTTGCTGTTCGTGAATGGTGGTAGTTGTAGTTTTGGAAGATTTAGAGGTCTATGGTTTAGAAACCACCACACAGTGATCTCCAAACTGTGGCCTTCCAGATGTTGCAAAACTACAAATCCCAGCATGTACAGACAGCAAATAGGGATATGTAGTTTTGCAACATCTGGAGGGTTACAGTTTAGACCACTGTCTGCTGCACGCTGCACCAGGGAGCCATCCGAACGTAATCACTGCCGCTGATCGTTGCTGATGTTAAGTGGACATTTGGGGCCGTGCAGTCAGTCCCCCTGCTCTGTCCGGGCTACAGTGGGTGGGCAGAGTGGGGGAACCAAACATTAACCCCCAATCTATTGGTTGTCGCTTCTGAACGACCAATAGGAGGGGTGGCACCCCTGCCACCTCACTCCTATCCCTTCAGGGGACTCATGGGTGTCTTGGACAGCCAGATCCCCCTTATTTTCCAGGTCACCGGAGACCCATATGACCCGGAATCGCCGCAACTTGCAGCGATCGCAAACATGTGACTCCCCTGGGCATTTGCGCAGGATGTCTGCTGATGTATATCAGCAGTCATCCCAGTCCGGTCCCCATGTGGCAGACTGATATTCCAACGGGCGTACAGGTATGCCCTGGGTCCTTAAGTACCAGGGAGCGAAGGCATACCTGTACGCCCTGGGTCCCTAAGTGGTTAAACCTTGTGGAAACAAAGTAACTAATTTAGAAATCCAAAAAGATTCAGTATTTAACTTCAGAAGTCTATTGGGTCAGTAAAAAGGAATGGTTTCCAAAAATCAGTTTTTAATCAGAATTTGTATCATTTATGTAAAATGCCTAGATGTACTGTGCTGTGTAACAATATCTAATATCCGATCAATGTTTGTTCATGCAATGTTTGTCTGAACAGTTAAGCCCACATGTTCACAATCTACACTCACAGGAATGCAAATGGACAATGGATGTAACATCCGCCATATACCTACAGGGATGTCGAATTTCTATCGCCCGACGCCCGGGACTAGCAGTTTTGGGCGCCGGGCAGGTGAATTTGTCCGGCCCTTAGCCCGGCTTCGGGCAAGCAGGGCCGTACCTGACAATTTCGGCGATCTGCAGTCTGTATGGAGCGGGCACCCGACTCCTGCCCGCTCCATACTCTGCAGCCTGTGTCCTCGGAAGCAGAGCAGGGGAGATGAGAAGCTGTGTGTCTTCTCTCTCCTGCTCTGCAGACGTGCGGGGGAGATGAGGGGGGGGGGGCGTGGCTTATTTCTCCCCGTGCAGACCTCCGTCCTCTGCCTTGACTCCCCGCACGTCTGCATGGGGAGACTGTATGCGGCACTCACAGGGGAGTATGGAGCGGGCTCCGGATTCCTGCCCGCTCCATACTCTGTTCTCAGTAGCCGGGGGCCGCCGCTAATAGCCAGCATGCGGTGATCGCCGCGGCTGGCTATTAACCCTTTAGATCGCTGCTGTCAAGGCTGACAGCGGCGTCTAAAGGGACATGTGAACGCTCCCTGGTGGGCTAGTGGGGTGGATCGCCCCCCTGCAGCGTGATCGCAGGGGGGCGATCCACTATAGAGGTAGCCGGAGGACTTGCCTCTGCTTCCTCCAGTCCCAGCTCTGTCATTGATAGAGCCAGGCTGGACTAGGCTCTATCAATGGATCACAGAGCACACAGATTAAGAGTTCAATAGAACTCTATTCATCTGTCTGAGGAATCTAATGATTCCTCATAAGTCTAATAAAGTGTCAAAAAAAAAAAAAATAATAATAAATAAAAGTTTTAATAAAAGTTTGAAGACCACTGGGTTAATATGTGTTTTTCAAACTGTGCCCCTCCAGATGTTACAAAACTACAATTCCCAGCATGCCAGGACAGCCGTTGGCTGTCCGGGCATGCTGGGAGTTGTAGTTTTGCAACATCTGGAGGGCCACAGTTTGAAGACCGCTGCATTAACCCCTTCCATGTTAAAAGTTCAAATCACCCCCTTTTCCTATATAAAAACATGCAAACATAATAAAAATAAACATATTTGGTATCGCTTCGTGCGTAATGGTACAACCTATTAAAATATAACATTATGTATCCCGTACGGTAAATGTAAAAAAAAATACCAAACCACAGATTTGACATTTTTAGAATATCCCAGAAAAAAAGTTAAAAAGCGATTAAAAAGTCAGATCAATACCAAGATGGCACCGATACAAAAACAGATTATGGCGCAAAAAATGAGCCCTCATACAGCCTGGTATGCGGGAAAAAAATTAAGCTACAGGGGTTAAAAAATGGCAATTAAAAAAAATTAGAAAAAGTCCAGAATTAGTTAAACATGACGTAAACGATACAAATCTGGTATTGCTGTAATCAGGCGGCCTAAAGTATAAAACTAACATGTTACCTCAACCACAAGGTAAATGGCGCAGAAAAGAAAACCACAAAATCTGCAAAATTCTTTTACGATTTAAATTTCACTTCCCTTAATATATATTTATATATTTTTTTTGGTTAAGAGAATGTTACTGAAAAATTTAAAGGTATCATTACAGCAGGTAGTTATGGCTATTATAGGGCGAGGAGGAAAAAACGAGAGCATAAATGCGAAAATTGGCCCGGACAAGTGGATCGTCATGAGGGACAAGTAGATTTTGCTACATTTTAGTCCCGTGGACAAGTAGTTTTTTTTATAAAATTTCCACACCCCTGACCTAGGATCCGAATATCCCTCAAATCCTTCATTTTCTCCAGTTAGGCTTGGATAAGAATCGAATTCCTAGTACCCTTAAAATACAAATCTCAGCACTGTCATGTCCGTAATTATTGGCACTCCTGAAACTTCAAGAAAATGAAGTAAAACGTGTTGCTAAATGTTTGTTCCCTTAGAGTGTATTGGAACTAAACGAAAAAGGGGGGGGAAGCTAGAAATGTCACACCAAACTCCAAAAATCGGCTGGACAAAATTATTTGCTCCCTTAATATTTGGTTGCACACCCTTTGGGAAAAATAACCGAAATCAGTCGCCTCCGATAACATCAATAAGCTTCTTACCTCTCAGCCGGAATGTTGGACCACTCTTCATTTGCAAACTGCTCCAGGTCTTATTGGAAGGGCACCTTTTCCCAACAGCAATTTTAATCTCACCACAGGTGTTCAATGGAATTTAGATGTGAACTCATTGCTGGCCACTTCAGAACTCTCCAGCTCTTTGCCATCCATTTCTGGGTGCTTCTTGACTTCTGTTTGGGCTCATTGTCCTGCTGGAATACCCAAGATCTTGGATGCAAACCCAGCTTTCTGACACTGGGATGTACAGTGCGACCCAAAATCAACTTGTAATCCTCAGATTTCATGATGCCTTGCACACATTCAAGGCACCCAATGCCAGAGGCAGCGAAACGACCCCAAAACATGATTAAACCTCGACCATATTTCACTGTAGGTACTGTGTTTTCTTTGTAGCCCAGAGTCCTAGCTCTCCTAGTTTGGAGGAGCATCCTGGACCTAGTTACATAGTTACATAGTTAATACGGTCGAAAAAAGACATATGTCCATCAAGTTCAACCAGGGAATTAAGGGGTAGGGGTGTGGCGCGATATTGGGGAAGGGATGGGATTTTATATTTCTTCATAAGCATTAATGTTGTTTTGTTCCATGAATGTATCTAATCCTGTTTTAAAGCTGTTAATTGTTCCTGCTGTGACCAGTTCCTGAGGTAGACCGTTCCATAAATTCACAGTCCTCACGGTAAAGAAGGCGTGTTGCCCCTTGAGACTAAACTTTTTCTTATCCAGACGGAGGGAGTGCCCCCTCGTCCTTTGGGGGGGGGGGGTAACCTGGAACAGTTTTTCTCCATATTTTTTGTATGGGCCATTAATATACTTATATACGTTTATCATATCCCCCCTTAAACGTCTCTTCTCAAGACTAAACAATTGTAACTCCTTTAATCGCTCCTCATAGCTAAGATGTTCCATGCCCCATATTAGTTTAGTCGCGCGTCTCTGTACCCTTTCCAACTCCGCAGTGTCCCTTTTATGGACAGGTGCCCAAAACTGAACAGCATATTCCAGGTGAGGCCGTACCAATGCTTTATAAAGGGGGAGTATTATGTCCCTGTCCCTTGAGTCCATGCCTCTTTTTATACATGACAATATCCTGCCGGCTTTGGAAGCAGCAGCCTGACATTGCATGCTATTCTGTAGTCTGTGATCTACAAGTACACCCAGATCCTTCTCTACCAGTGACTCTGCCAGTTTAATCCCCCCTAAGACATACGACGCATGCAGGTTATTAGTACCCAGATGCATAACTTTACATTCATCCACATTGAACCTCATTTGCCAAGTGGAGGCCCAGACACTTAGTCTATCAAAGTCATCTTGTAACTTATGCACATCCTCTATAGACTGTACTGTGCTACAAAGCTTGGTGTCATCTGCAAAGATAGAAACAGAGCTGTTAATACCATCCTCTATATCATTGATAGATAAATTAAACAGCGGGCCCAGTACTGAACCTTGGGGTACACCACTAATAACCGGGGACCAATCAGAGTATGAATCATTGACCACCACTCTCTGGGTACGATCCATGAGCCAGTGTTCAATCCAGTTACAAACTAAAATTTCCAAAC
The DNA here is from genome assembly GCF_029499605.1 of Hyla sarda. Classification (NCBI taxonomy): domain Eukaryota; kingdom Metazoa; phylum Chordata; class Amphibia; order Anura; family Hylidae; genus Hyla; species Hyla sarda. Next base: position 302,698,114 of record NC_079190.1, on the reverse strand, counting down.
CCAAAGACCTTAACTTACCTGTCAGACGTCTATGAGGGACAGTATCAAACGCTTTAGCAAAATCCAGAAACACTATATCCACAGCCATTCCTCTGTCAAGGCTTCTACTCACCTCTGTTAACCCCCTGGTTGGGGGGGGGGTTATCCTACTGTGCCCTCAGCAGCGGTACTCTGGCACAGCCATCTGCCTCCCTTCTCCTTCTGCCTTCTCGTCCCAGTACGCGCGGCCTGCGCAGTTTATTTTTATTTTTTTTACCTTGGGTAGCGCAGACGAGGGGGTATCGGAGCTCCGGCGTCCTCGCTTTGGGAGCTCCGGGGCTGCGGCATTCTGGGAGGCTGGGCTTACAGGTCACCTCAGCGTGATGGCCAGGGAGGAGAGGGGCGCACGTGACAGGCGGACGTGAAATCAGACGCCAAGGTCCGGCCCTTCCAGGGTGTGAGATTGTAAAATGTTCCTTCTCACACTGCCTCAGCTGCAGAGGACACCTGTCTGAAGCTGCAAGAGTGTATGCTGTTGGCCTCCAGGAGGGAGAAGTTTTTTTTTTTTTTTATATTCAAAAATTTTATTGAAACGAGGTCAAGCAAAGCACAAAGGAAACAAATTAAGTGTAGCATAACGTACATATGTAAATAGTAAGTGGTCATACAGGTTCGTCACGAGAGCTAAAGGTAGAGAACGAGACGTGACTATAAGATAAAAGAGTAAAGCATCATTGAACACAAACTGCACCTGGAAGTAGTCCGGTGGGGACAGAGGGAGGTGGGAAGGGGTCGGGTGGGTGGAAAGGAGACACAAGGGGGGGGGCGGCGGCGCAGGGGAAGAGGAAATGGAGAAGAGAGGGGGGGGGGGTAGGAAAGAGCAAAGAAAGACAAAGGGTATCAACCATGGGCCCGCCAGTTGTCAAGGAGGGAGAAGTTTAAAGGAAGATGAGATCCACTGGGGATGCTTCTTCCAAACGAGACAATGAGAATTCCTGTTTTTCTTCCACAGTAGTTTCTTGTGGAGGGGTGAGGGCTGAGTGTCATGGCTCTTTATAGTATAGTTTTCTTATTGCGTTTCTGTTTCTTGGGATATTCCTAGGAAGGTGGTCAAGAAGTCTAAGCATAGGGAATGCTTTATGTGTAAGGTTACATTAACATCAGATTACCCTAAGCCTAATTGTCCAGATTGTGTTGATAGAATCATTGCTTCAGGTGGGTGCAGATGTTTTTTATAGAAAAATGAAGTATATTTTATTTTTAGAATTACCATCTTTAATTATACAAATGCAGAACATGCTTAAGAGGCAGATAGTCTCCCCCTGAAAGGGTTGTTTGCCTCTTTTTCTGATGGAGGATTCTGCGCAACTAAAGATGTGAGATCCACCATGGGGCTTGAGGAGGCTAAAGAGCAAGTGTCTATTCAGGACATTATGTTCAAAGGCCTTGAAGAGGGAAAATGGAGGGTTTTTTCAGTTCATAGAACGATCTCTTAGGGGGTATTTTATTCTTCTGTACAAGTAATTTCTCTCTAGCTAAGATAAAGATTGTCTTCAGTTAGAGAGGTCATTAGTTACCCCTGTATATCCATCAGGAAAGGAATGTGAGTTAGGTATATTCTCAACGGCTATTCCAGCAGTCCCTTGGGCTAAATTTCATACTCTGATAAATCTCCCCCAATGAGTTCTAATTGTAGGGCCAAAGGATTTAGACTGGTTTTTCTTGTCTAAATTTGTCGCACAGAAAGTCGCAGTCTAAATCTGTGCGACTTTTCTGCGACTTTTGCTCTAGAGGATTTTTAGAACATGATGCATGCAAGTCTATTTTAGACTGAAATGCATTGAAAAATGCATTGGTGCTGAATTTATCAAAAGCGACTTTTCAGCGACAAGTCGCATAGGCTGAAAGTACGCCGAAATGTCAGACCATGTTGGAGCAGGTTTAAATATAGACTAAAGCATAGATCATGCAGTCTGTGCACAGAATTTATCGAGAGCTGTGCGCCATTTGATAAATTAGGCGCACAATAGACCAAACTAACCCTCTGTAGGTTGGTCTATATTGATGCGGGACATAGACAACTTTGATAAATATCCCCCATTGAGTCTTGGGATGGTTCCCAATGGGATCTGGATAGGTGCGTTGTGTTAACCCTTCAAGCACTTAAATCTCTAGAGTGGTAGTTGGTGTCTGATAACCTTTCTAAATTGGTAGATTGGGTTTGTCAAGACCCTGTTGTCGTCACTACTGATGGCAGTTCTTGGGGATGGGGGGCTCATATAAATGACCTAAACTTTCAAAGATCTTGGGAAGATGAGGTGGTGGCTAAATCCTCAAATTTTAGGTAGCTTTTAGCGGTATCTAGAGCTCTAGAATCTGCCAGTGAGATCACTAGAGGTACAAATGTAAAGATCTTCTCAGATAAGACCACCACTGTGCCTGTTATGAATTTCTTTTCATGTCCTATTTATAAGGGATGACTTCTCGTAGTTCCTTGTCTGTCATTTGCAGAATCCCATCTAAAGTCACTCTGCAGTGCATATTAAAGACTTACATTTCTGGGCAGACTTTTTAAGCTGTCATTCAATTTTGCAAGAGTAGCAGTTGAATCCAAAGATAATCTGCAAGATTACAGCTCTTTGGGGAACACCTAGTGGATCTTTTTGCCACCAGACTCAACAGGTCAGACTTTCCCCTAAATCCGGTGGACTCACTTTTACATACTTGGGTTTGGGACTTGGCCTACGCCTTCCCTCCCCTGGCCCTAATTCCCAGGGTCATAAGGAATACAGGGCGACAGTCATTCTAATCGCCACATTCTGTTCTCTTGTCTAAGGACTGTCTCTAGCAGATCCTTGGGTTCTTCCAGAGATGCAGGACCTTCTCAATCAAGGCCCGGTCCTTCATCCAGATGTCCGAATATTCATCTGACGGCTTGGCTCTTGAGGATGATTCTCAAAGCCAAGGGTCTATCGGACACTAATCTCCACATTACAATACAGTAGACAACCCACCAAAATTTATTTTAGGATTTGGAAGGTTTTTGTCCTTCTCAGACTCTGCTGTTAACTCTGCTGATGCCTCTATTCCTTTTTATTTTTTATTTTTATTTATTTTTTTGCAGAAAGGACTGGAGATCGGATTAAAGTACAAACTTAAAGTACATGTAGCTGCTTTAGGATCATTATATGGGCAGAAGCTTGCTAATCATCTCTGGGTGTTGAGATTCTTTAAGTCTGTTTCCAGAATGCAGCTACTTAGTAAACCAGTTGTTTCTCCTTGGGATCTTTCTTTGGTGCTCAATTCCCTCTGTAGGGGTCCTTTTGAGCCCTTATCTTCTATGCCCCTGAAGGTTTTTGTTCAAAAGACGGCCCTTTTTATAATAGTCACATCTGCCAGAAGGGTTGGAGCTAGCGGCTCTATCCACTATAGAACCCTATAGTAAAATTTTAGTCTATAGGTTTATAATATGATCTGACCATGCTGTGCTTTTATTTTTTTATTTTTTTTTTTCCCTAAAGTTGTTAAAGACTTAAATTTATCCCAAGAAATTGTCCTTCCTTCTGTGCGAATCCTTCCTCAGAAGGTGAAAGTTTTTCATATAGTGGATGTCCATAGATGTGAATAATACAGTATTTGGAATGGACTAATGATTTTAGAAAATCAGATACTTTGTCCAGTTTTCAGGTCCAGATAGGGGAAATAGTGTTAGCGCAGACACCATTGCTAGGTTGGTTAGGCAGGCCATTGTTGCAGCTTATTCCTCTGCAGGTCTGTCTCCTCCAGCCAACCTGAGAGCCCACTCTACTAGAGCAGTTTCGTCATCTTGGGCAGAGAAGAGGTGCTTCTATTTCTTAGATCTGTAGGGCAGCTACTTGGTCGTCCCCACATACCGTATTTATCGGGGTATACCGCGCACGGGCCTATAACACGCACCCTCATTTTACCAAGGATATTTGGGTAAAAAATTTTTTTTACCCAAATATCCATGGTAAAATGAGGGTGCGTGTGTGTGCGCGTGTATACCCCGATACACCCCCAGGAAAGGCAGGGGGAGAGAGGCAGTCACTGCCCGCTTCTCTCCCCCTGCCTTTCCTGGGGTCTAGAGCCCTGCTGCCGGCCCTTCTCTCCCCCTGGCTATCGGCGCCGCTGCCCGTTCTGTCCCCCTGGCGCGGCGCATGACGTCAGTGCGCCACGCCGTGCATAGCAACGACGCCGGGGACGCACGCCGGAGGCCTGGAGCAGCGCGGACCCGACCCAGGTAATTATGCCACCAGAGATGGGGGGAGGCAACGGGGCAGCGGCGCCGGCAATGGGTGCTGCTGCCCTTTCTCTCCCCCTGGCTGTCGGCGCCGCTCATCTCCCCCTGGCTATCGGCGCCGGCAATGGAGCGCCGGCACAGATAGTCAGGGGGACAGAACGGGCAGCGGTGCCGATAGCTAGGGGGAGAGAAGGGCCGGCAGCAGTGCTCTAGACCCCAGGAAAGGCAGGGGGAGAGAAGCGGGCAGTGACGGCCTCTCTCCCCCTGCCTTTCCTGGGGGTGTATCGGCGTATAACACGCACATAGACTTTAGTGTCAAAATTTTTGCCTAAAAAGTGCGTGTTATATGCCGATAAATACGGTACTTTCTTTTGGCACTATAGACTTAGGGTTGACAATCTATCCTCCTTGGCTTTTTGGCGCAAAGTTTTTCAGGCGGTGGACCCTCCCTAGTTTCTACTCAGGTATTCTCTCTGGTGCTGTCATGACGAGGTGGAAAGACTGTAATTACGCACCGGTAATTCTATTTCCTTGTAGTCACGACAGCACCACATACTATTCCCACCCTTATTCTTGTTTGTTCTCACTTGTGGGGTGTTCACATTTTTTGGAGTTTGGTGTGACATAGTGTCCAATTAGCTTATTTATTTTATTTTTTTATTTTGTTTAGTTCCAATACACACAAAGGAAATAAACATGTATAGCAAAACATGTTGCTGCAATCCTTTTCTGTGAGAAATGCTTCAATTTCTTTAGAAATTTTAGGGGTGCCAACCTTTACAGCCATGACTGTATTTCCATGTGTTTTTTTATTTTTTTATTTAATTTTTTTTTTAACTTGGCAGATAACATCTTGGTTAAACATTTTATTTCTGGAGCAACAAGATTAAAATCCTCAAGACCCTCTGTTCCCCCTTGGGATTTGAATCTGGTGTTAGATGCCTTGTCAGGACCACAATTTGTGAGCAACATGATGGAGATAGGCTCACTCGATGAGCTTTCTCCTGGCAATAAACACAGCTATGAGAAAAGGAGGCTTGCAAGTGCTCTCTGCCTTTCCTCCTTATACCAAGATCTTGCATGAATCTAAGTAATGAAAACTTTACCATCCTTCCTGCCAAAAGTGGTTTCAGAGTTTTGTAAATCTAAGATTATCCTTCCCTCCTGTGATGAAATGAGACATGAAGGGGAAGTAAAGTTCCATAACCTTGTCAGAAGATGCCTCCTGAAGTATCTGGATTCTACGAAGGACTTTTGTGGACCAGAATCTTTTAGTCCAGTTCTCTGGCCCTAACAAAGGCAAGACTGCCTCTAGACCTTCTATAAGCAGATGGATCAGGGCATCAATTACATTGGCCTACACTACATAGAATCAGGATCCACCTTCCTTAGTTTCAGCTCACTCTACCAGAGCAGTGGCTGCTTCTTGGGCCGAGAAGGCTGAAGCCTTTTTGTATTGAATCTGTAGGGCAGCTACATGGTCCTTATAACATACCTTTTTAAAACACACTATCGGTTGCAGCTTAATGTTTTCTGATCTCTTTTGGACGTTAAGTCCTTCAGGCGGTAGTCCCTCCCTGATTGGTTACTATTCTAGTCTCCAGTGGTGCTGTCATGAGCGCTTAGGTAAAGAGATTACTTACTAAGTAATCTGTTTTTCATTAGCTCATGACAGCACCCCTCATTTATCCCACCCTAAAAAAAATGTTTGTTTTCATTCTCTAGAAGGTCTAGGTTTATTGGCTCCTTTTTGGAGTACTTTTTAGTTTTCAACTGAGGTGTGGAGAGCAGTGTCCCTTTTTCTATTCCCAGGTTTCCCCTCCATGGGTGCTGTCATCATCTAAAGAAAAACAGATTACTTACCGGGTGATCTATCTTTTTCCATCTACATACCCACATGAGGGCTTGTGTTTAGCGGGACCAATTGTACTTTGTAATGACGACGGCTTAAATTTTTCCATAGTATTATTTTTTTTACGCCATTCACCTTGTGGTCACACTTACATGTTAGTTTGTTGGCCTGAATACACAAATACAAATTTTTTTTTTACCCCTATAACCTTTTTTTTTTCAGTTTTTTTGCACTTTATCTGCTGTATTGTATGGTACCATTTTGGTATTGATCAGACTTTTTAATGTTATATAAAACACAATTCTGTGGCTTGGTATTTGCATCTGTAGTGCATTATAACCTAGCCCTTAATCTTCAGAAAGGGGCTAAGTTATAGATCGCAGGGGATCTGAGCGCTCCCCACAATCTCCTGGACAGGGCAGTGGCAATCTGCAGAAAGTGCAGTGTCGTTCTCAGCAGGCAGGCACGGGCCCCTCTGCATCTCTATGGGATACATGAAGAGGGCGTGTTCGCACCATCATACGGGGACAGAATGCCCCCTTTCCAGCATACTGCTGTGGCCCCGTACAGAAGACTGCAGGGGCCCCAGCGCTTGGATCCCCCCGCAATCTAGAACTTATCCCCTATCCTTCAGATAGGGGATATGTTCTATTGCACTACAGAGGTCCTTTAACTCCATTGACCATATGGGATATATAATGTTAGCAATAGTTTGGACAGTTAGGCATGCGCCAAATACGTTTATTCTTATACATTTTAGATTTTAACACTATATTAATCTTTTTACCTCCAGTGTGTTCATAAATGAACTCAACCAATAAGGCATAGATAGAATATAAAATATAACTTTTTTACTAGATTCCTATAAAATTAACAGACAATGTGGTGTGCAAAAAAAACTATTGAGCAATAGAAGTGCATAGACCTCTGCAATTCGGAAAAAGCGAATAATCGCTTGTTCGAGGGCATTTGATATATTAACAGTGGATTGTCTGACTAAAAGGCGGGAATATGGATACAAGTGAGTATCCTATACAATAAATTTTCTAAGACACCCACGATCCCCCTAAAGCGATAGGAGTGAGGTGGCAGAGTTGCCACCCCTCCTATCTCTGCGATTGGTGGTCTAGACGCGACCACCAATAGCAGATCTGGGGCGGGGGGGGGTTTACTTTAGTTTTCACCGTCCTGCCCTCCCACAATAGGCGGGGCAGAACGGAGAAAACAAAGAGGACCGGGCGCCGGAGTCCACTTACCCCTCCAGAGGCAGCGGAGCGACGGGGATCGGCGGGCGGCAGAGAACGGCTCCCGGATGTGACGGAAGCCGGTGAGTAGTTGCCTAGCAACATCTAGAGGGCTACAGTCTGAGACCACTATAGTGGTCTCTAGACTGTAGCCTTCCAGATGTTGAAAAACTACAACTCCCAGCATGCCCAGACAGCTGTTTGCTGTGTGGGCATGCTGGAATTTGTAGTTTTGCAACAGCTTGAGGTCTGCAGTTTAGACACCACTGCACAGTGATCTCTATACTGCCCTCTAGATCTTGAAAAACTACAACTCCTAGCATGCCCACACAGCTGTTTGCTGTCTGGGCATGCTGGGAGTTGTAGTTTTGCAACATCTGGAGGTCCACAGTTTGGAGATCACTGTTCAGTGGTCTCTAAATTGTAGCACTCCAGATGTTGCAAAACTAAAAATTCAAGCATGCCCACACAGAAAACAGCTGTCTATGCATGCTGGGAGTTGTAGTTATGCAACAGCTGGAGGTACACAACTACAACTCCCAGCATGCCCTTCTGTGATCAGTCATGCTGGGAATTGTAGTTTTGCAACAGCTGGAGGCGCACTGGTTGGAATATACTGAGTTAGGTAACAGAACCTAACTCAGTATTTTCCAACCAGTGTGCCTCTAGCTGTTTAAAAACTACAACTCCCAGCATGTACTGACAGACCGTGCATGCTGGGAGTTGTAGTTTTGAAACAGCTGGCGGTTTGCCCCCCCCCCCCCCCCATGTGAACGTACAGGGTACATTCACACGGGTGGGTTTGCAGCAAGTTTCCTGCTTAACCCCTTAAGGACAATGGACGTACTCCTACGCCCCCGTTTCCGAGTCCTTAAGGACGTAGGAGTACGTCCTGTCCATTCCTGGCCCCCCGCCGCTAGCCGGAGGGGAGCCGGTGCCCGATGCTTGCTGAAATCGTTCAGCAGGCATCGCGGCATATCGCCCAGGGGGGTCATTATGCCCCCCCCATGTCGACGATGGCCGCAGATCGCTGGACAATTCAGTCCAGCGATCTGCGGCGATTCCGGGTCAATCGGGTCTCCGACGGCCCCGAACAGCCAGAGCCTGCAGGGGTGAGGTGGCACTGGTGCCACCTCACGGTCGGCCGGATTCCATGCCGACCAATCAGGGCGCCTGCTGCGGGTGTCACTCCCGCACCCGCTCCGCCCCTCTTCCGGAGGACGTGAGCGGGTGCGGAACGTGCACCCCAGGTGCTGGGGACCCCGATCCCCGGCGTTATTGTTGGGATCGGGGCCCCAGAAGCGACGGCGGCGGTGGGACTGACCTGCAGCGTCCAGCAGCAGCAGCAGGAGGTGAGTGACAGCCTCCTGCTGTTGCTTAGCAACAGCTCCCAGCATGCAAAAAGGGCATGCTGGGAGCTGTAGTTATGCAACAGGAGGAGGCAGACCACCACAACTCCCAGCATTCCCTTATGGGCATGCTGGGACTTATGGTTTTGCAACAGCTGGAGGCACATTCTTTCTATGGAAAAGTGTACCTTCAGCTTTTGTATAACTACAACTCCCAGCTTGCACAATCGGCTAAAGTGCATGCTGGGAGTTGTAGTGGTGCATCTGCTGGTTGCATAACTACAACTCCCAGCATGCCGGTTGGCTGTCGGTGACTGCTGAGAGTTGTAGTTTTGCAACAGCTGAAGGCACACTGAGTTAAGTAGCAAACCAGTGTGTCTCCCGCTGTTGCATAACTACAACACCCAGCATGCCCTTCCGCTGTCCGTACATGCTGGGGGTTGTAGCTTTTGCAACAGCTGAAGGCACACTGGTTGCAAAACACTGAGTTTGTTGCCAAACTCAGTGTTTCACAACCAGTGTGCCTCCAGCTGTTGCAAAACTACAACTCCCAGCATGCACTGATAGACCGTACATGCTGGGAGTTGTAGTTTTGCAACTGCTGGATGCCCCCCCCCCCCCCCCACAGTAAGTATCCGGCTGCAAGTTTGAGCTGCGGCAAATTTTCTGCTGCAGCTCAAACTGCCAGCGAGAAACTACTGTGAACCCCCCGCCCGTGCGACTGTACTCTAAAAACACTACACTACACTAACAGAAAATAAAAAAAAAAGTAAAAAACACTACATATACACATACCCCTACACAGCCCCCTCCCCAATAAAAATGAAAAACGTCTGGTACGCCACTGTTTCCAAAACGGAGCCTCCAGCTGTTGCAAAACTACTCCCAGTATTACCAGACAGCCACTGACTGTCCAGGCATGCTGGGACTTTTACAACAGCTGGAGGCACCCTGTTTGGGAATCACTGGCGTAGAATACCCCTATGTCCACCCCTATGCAAGTCCCTAATTTAGGCCTCAAATGCGCATGGCACTCTCACTTTGGAGCCCTGTCGTATTTCAAGGCAACAGTTTAGGGCCACATATGGGGTATCGCCGTATTCGGGAGAAATTGTTTTACAAATTTTGGGGGGTATTTTCTGCTTTAACCCTTTATAAAAATGTAAAATTTTTGGGAAACCAAGCATTTTAGGTAAAATATTTTTTTTTTTTTACATATGCAAAAGTTGTGAATCGCCTGTGGGGTATGAAGGTTCACATTACCCCTTGTTACGTTCCCCGAGGGGTCTAGTTTCCAAAATGGTATGCCATGTGGTTTTTTGTTTTTGCTGTCCTGGCACCATAGGGGCTTCCTAAAGGTGACATGCCCCCCAAAAACCATTTGTCGCTCCTTCCCTTCTGAGCCCTCTACTGCGCCCGCCGAACAATTAACAGACATATGAGGTATGTGCTTACTCAGGAGAAAATTTTTACTTGTATTTGAAATCCAATTTCTCTTTTCTACCAATTGGAAAAATTCAAAAATTGAGTCTACAAGAACATGCAGGTGTAAAAAATGAAGATTGTGAATTTTCTCCTTCACTTTTCTGCTATTCCTGTGAAACACCTAAAGGGTTAATACACTTACTGAATGTCATTTTGAATACTCTGGGGGGTGTAGTTCTTATAATGGGGTCATTCATGGGGTATTTCTAATATGAAGACCCTTCAAATCCACTTCAAACCTGAACTGGTCTATGAAAAATAGCGAGTTTGAAAATTTTGTGAAAAATTTCCAAATTGCTTCTGAACTTTGAAGCCCTCTGGTGTCTTCCAAAAGTAAAAACTCATAAATTTTATGATGCAAACATAAAGTAGACATATTGTATATGTGAACCCAAAAATGTTTTATTTTGAATATCCATTTTCCTTACAAGCAGAGAGCTTCAAAGTTAGAAAAATGCAATATTTTCATTTTCATCAAATTTGGGGATTTTTCACCAAGAAAGGATGCAAGTTACCATAAAATTTTACCACTAAGTTAAAGTAGAATATGTCACGAAAAAACTCTCAGAATCAGAATGATAACTAAAAGCATTCCAGAGTTATTAATGTTTAAAGTGACAGTGGTCAGAATTGCAAAAAACGCTCTGGTCTTTAAGGTGTAAAATGGCCTGGTCCTTAAGGGGTTAAAGTATGAGCTGCGGCAAATTTTTCGCTGCAGCACAAATTCCTAGCGGGAAACTCGCCGTAACCCACCAGTGTGAACGTACCCTAAAAACACTATACTACACTAACACCTAATAAAGAGTAAAACACTACATAAACACCCCATTACACTGTTCCCCCCCCCCCCCCCCCCCCCCCAATAAAAATGAAAAACGTATTGTACAGCAGTGTTTCCAAAACGGAGCCTCCAGCTGTTGCAAAACAACAACTCCCAGCATTTCCGGACAGCCACTGACTGTCCAGGCATGCTGGGAGTTTAGAAACAGCTGGAGGCACCCTGTTTGGGAATCACTGGTGTAGAATACCCCTATGTCCACCCCTATGCAATCCCTAATTTAGTCCTCAAATGCGCATGGCGCTCTCACACTTTGGAGCCCTGTCGTATTTCAAGGAAACAGTTTAGGGTCACATATGGGGTATCACCGTACTCGGGAGAAATTGCACTACAAGTTTTGGGGGGCTTTTTCTCCTTTTACCCCTAATGAAAAGGAAAAGTTGGGGTCTACACCAGCCTGTTAGTGTAAAAAATTTTTTTTTTTTTTTTTTTTTACACTAACATGCTGGTGTTGCCCTTTACTTCTTTACTTTTTAATTTCACAATAGGTAAAAGGGAAAAAAAGCCCCCCAAAATTTGTAATGCAATTTCTCCTGAGTACGGAAATACCCTATATGTGGGCGTAAAATGCTCTGCGGGCGCACAACAAGGCTCGAGTGAGCGCACCATGTACATTTGAGGCCTAAATTGGTGATTTGCACAGGGGTGGCTGATTTTACAGCGGTTCTGACATAAACCCAAAAAATAAATACCCACATGTGACCCCATTTTGGAAACTACACCCCTCATGTAATGTAATAAGGGGTACAGTGAGCATTAACCCCCCACAAGTGTCTGACAGATTTTTGGAACAGTGGTACGTGAAAATGAAAAATGTAATTTTTTTTGTTTGCACAGCCCACTGTTCCAAAGATCTGTCAAACGCCAGTGGGGTGTAAATGCTCACTGTACCCCTTATTACATTCCGTGAGGGGTGTAGTTTCCAAAATGGAGTCACATGTGGGGGGTCCACTGTTCTGGCACCACGGGGGGCTTTGTAAACGCACATGGCCCCCGACTTCCATTCCAAACAAATTATCTCTCTAAAAGCTCAATGGCGCTCCTTCTCATCTGAGCGTTGTAGTTCGCTCGCAGTGCACTTGACGTCCAAACATGGGATATTTCCATACTCAGGAGAAAATGCCCCCCAAAATTTGTAACCCCATTTCTTCTATTACCCTTTGTAAAGTAAAATTTGGGGAAAAACCAGCATTTTAGTGGTAAAATATTTTTTTTGATTTACACATCCGACTTTAACAAAAAGTTGTCAAACACCTGTGGGGTGTTAAGGCTCCCTATACCCCTTGTTACGTTCCTTGAGGGGTGTCGTTTCCATAATAGTGTGCGATGTGTTTTGTTGTTTTTGCTGTCCTGGCACCATAGGGGCTTCCTAAATGGGACATGCCCCCCAAAAACCAATTCAGAAAAACTCTCTCCTAAATCCCATTGTTGCTCCTTCGCTTCTGAGCCCTCTAGTGCACCCGCCGAACACTTGACATACACATATGAGGTATTTTCTTACTCGAGAGAAATTGGGTTACAAATTTTGAGGATTTTTTTCTTTTACCCCTTGTAAAAATTCAAAAACTGGGTCTACAAGAACATGCCAGTGTAAAAAAATGAAGATTTTGAATTTTCTCCTTCACTTTGCTGCTATTCCTGTGAAACACCTAAAGGGTTAACACACTTACTGAATGTCATTTTGGATACTTTGAGGGGTGCAGTTTTTATAATGGGGTCATTTATCGGGTATTTCTAACCAGAAGAACCTTCAAATCCACTTCAAACCTGAACTGGTCCCTGAAAAACTCCGATTTAGAAAATTTTGCCAAAAATTGGAAAATTGTTGCTGAACTTTGAAGCCCTGTGATGTCTTCCAAAAGTAAAAACTCATCAATTTTATGATGCAAACATAAAGTAGACATATTGTATATGTGAATCAATATATAATTAATTTTTAATATCCATATTCCTTCTAAGCAGAGAGCTTCAAAATGCTAAATTTTCTAAATTTTCATGAAATTTTTGCATTTTTCACCAAGAAAGGATGCCAGTATCGCCGAAAATTTACCACTAACATAAAGTAGAATGTCACGAAAAACTCTCGGAATCAAATATATAAGTAAAAGCATCCCAGAGTTATTAATGCTTAGTGACAGTGGTCAGATTTGCAAAAAATGCTCCCGTCCTTAGGGTCATAATGGGCTCCGTCCCCAAGGGGTTAAGAAAGTCAGTCGGTCAGTCAAAAAATGGCCATAATCAGTCATCAATGGTAATATAGTGTGTGTGTATGTGTGTATGTATATCTACTTCTTACAGAAAAGGGCAGGGGTGTGGAAAAAAAAAAAAAAAAAAACTACTTGTCCAAGGGACTAAAGCGGAACACAATCTACTTGTCCCTCAAGAAAATCCACTTGTCCTGGCAGATAAAATAATTTTCACCAAAATAGTCTGATCCCCCCCCCCCCCACTAGACCACCAGGGATGGATATAAGATTCCTTTAGACACTGCTGACAGCGGTGATCTAATGGTTTAATAGGTGATCGCAGCATGCCAGGGTATTAGAGGTGGGAGAGCTGTAGCTCCTCTTACGCCTGAGCCAAGCCCAGAAAAGTCTAGATGTGTATTTTTGATCACCTTCTCATATGAAGTGACCAAAAATGAGCAATTCTGGACTATTTACATTTACACCGTTCACCGTACGGTTTAATTAACATTATATTTTAATAGTCTGGACATTTCCACATGCAGCGATACCACTTATGTTTATTTTTGTACATTATTTTTATTTAAAGAAAATTGGAAACTTTTATTAGGAAGGGGGCTTATTCACATATATACGCACTTTATAAAATATTTTAATCACTATTTTTCAGTCTCAATAGGGACTTATGTGTTACTGGGGGGGGGGGGGGGGGGGTTCTGCTTCTCCGGTTTATATGGTGCATTTTGTGTCAGAAAATGCTGGAAGTTGCATTTAGTTACTAGATAACTACAACTCCCAGCATGCCCTGATACAGCCTATGGTTGTGTGGGTGTTGCAGCATGTTGCACTGTATAGTACAGTTAAGGTTATTGTGTAACATGCTGGGAGTTGTAGTTTTGGTTTGTGTCAGCTGCAGAGCCATAGACTGTATCAAGGAATACTGGGAATTGCAGTTAGTAACTACAACACCCAGCATACCCTGATGCAGCCTATGGCTCTGCAGCTGACCCGACCCAAAACTACAACTCCCAGCATGTTACACTTTATAGTTCTACAGTTTAGGTTATGGTCCAACATGCTGGGAGTTGTAGTTTTGGTTCAGGGGTGTTTGTGTGAATCTGTGGGGATCTTGGTTGGCGGGTGAGTATGAAGGGGGCGGGATTCTGGGGGTGCAATTTAGTGCGGGGGCCACTAAAAATAAAAAAAATTAGATGGAACAACTGCCCTAATGCCAGACGTGACAGTCCGCTCCTATACAAAACATTTATGCATACACATATCATACATGCACCAGCCACTGCCCCATATCATACATACACACACCCCCGCCACTGCCCCCCCCACATCATACATTACATACACACATACACTCACACCATACATATGCACCATACATATGCACACATCATACATACACCCACCACTGCCCCCCCACATCATACATCACATACATACACATCACACTTAGACATTATACACACATTATACATTACATACATACACACACATCACACATAGACAGACATAATACACACATACTCACACCATACATATCCACCAGTGTTTCCCAACCAGGGTGCCTCCAGCTGTTGCAAAACTACAACTCCCAGCATGCCCAGGGCATGCTGGGAGTTGTAGTTTTGCAACAGCTGGAGGCACCCTGGTTGAGAAACACTGATATACACCATACATATGCACACATCATACATACACCTGCCGCTGCCCCCCCCATCATACATACATACACACATACACTCACACCATACATATATAACCACCCTGCCGCTGCCTGCATTCTCTGCCTCCTCACCTGAGCCGCCATGAGTGGTCATCAGAGCTGTAGTCCCGGCCAGTGTGAGGTGAGATTTCCGTCCTCCCCCCTCCCCTCCCCCTGCTCTGTGTTTTCCCCGTGCAAACAAGCAACCTCCCCGTGGTGGATTAGGTCCTGTCTAGACAGAGCAGGGGGAGGGGGAGGGGGAGGGATAGAGCTGTGTGCGGGGGATGGAGCTGTGCACGGAGCTGTCAACATCCTTTCTCTCACCCTCCTGTGTCTTCTGAGTTCCTTCCATCCTCCGGGAGGGGAGATAAGGGGGCTCTGCAGTCAGCTGGAGGCCGCCGCCCCCTCCATACACTCTGAGCGCTGGTGTGAGGTGAAGACTTCCATCCGCTCCTGCGCCTCACACCGGCATTAAAGAAAAATAAGGGGGAAGTCTGTCTGTCCCTGCTAGCCCGATACAGGGCTAAATCTATAAACATTTCACCTGCCCGGCGCCCAAAACTACTTGTCCCGGGCGTCGGGCTATAGGATTTCCACATCCCTGAAGGGGGTTTGATAGTAGCAACAAATTCACTCTGACTACTAACATAAAATAAATAAATGTACAAAGTTATATAGCATGTTGTTGTTCAGCAGCTTTTTGATAAATTGTTCAATGTAATAAAAATGTCAGACGATTGCCATAGTAATTCTGCATCAACAGTGGTGTCCTTATTTCTTGCATTAGACAGGACTGATATAACTGGAGACAGTAATAAGATGGTACCCAAAATTAGATGGCAGACTTATGTATTCACAGGATGAATATACTTCATAATCCTCTTTTTTAAAAATGAGGCCAATGAGCCTGACAGATAATTGATAGTGGGGGACAGCAGTCTGGATGACTGTAATAGGTACACGCTTTGACTGGCGCCAGCATAAGCAGTGACATGTGAGGCTACTGATAGCCCACACTCGCTGCTCTGAAGTGAGCGCAGCACTTGCTTCAAAGCTGCTTAAGGATTAAGGGTGGTGTACAGGTACGCCCTTGGTCCTTGAGTACCAGGACACAAGGACGTTCCTGTTTGCTGTTTTATGCTAGAGAAAGACTGGGGGCTCAACCTATAATTTTATTTATTTATTTATTATTATTATTATTATTATTATTATTATTATGTGCTACTAAGCAAAAACCATAACAATAAATGGACAAAGAATTCACTGAGTAGCGCACCAAAATTAATTAAATTTTTATTCAGAAAAAATGAACACCAAGACCAATTTACACACACATAATGGCTAATCAGTGCATGACACAAACAAGTTAAAATTCTGGCTTACACATGCCAGTATGCAACTTAGGGGAGGGGCCATGAACCCCCTCACCTGTACTGACTCCCGTCCTCCTTGGGTGACACCTGAGGAAGTTGCCACTCCAGGCAACGAACGCGTGGGGTTTCGGGTGACACCCGTCCTCTATCCCTTATCCTTTACATCAGCCCCATCTCAGTCTGGGACGCTCACTTCTGTTCATGGATCATTTCTGCTAAGTATCAGACTACTCCCACTAGGTAGAAAACAAGTCACAATAGCAAATAATTCTATTTACCTGTTGCATTTACTTTGATATTTCTATTATTGCTATTTGCATTATTTTGCACAGGCACTGGTCACTTTAAATAATTTTTTGAACTACTATCCTGCATTTTATGGGTTTTCTCTCAATGTATATTTTAGACTGTTATTAGGGCTATGGATTACTGATTGTGCTCATTGCAAAGGAGGACGGGCATCGGTACAGGTGAGGGGGTTCATGGCCCCTCCCCTAAGTTGTGTATTGGCATGTGTAAGACTGGCATTGTCATGCACTGATAGGCCATTGTGTGTAAATTGGTCTCTTGTGTGCATTTTTTTTTTCTGAAGGAATTTTGGTGTGCTACTCTGTGAATTCTTTTTCTTTGTCCATTTATTGCTGTTTTATGCTGACCTCATCCCAATATCACACAGCACAGTAGATAGAAAACCTAATATGGGTAACGCTTACTGTTTAGTGCATAAACTGTTTGATTACTTCTTCACTGCTCCTTGACAGAGCATTTTACCGAGGCACCTGTAGATGGGGCACAAATTGTCGCTTCTCCCACGAAAAGAAAACTGTTCCAGTTTGCCGCTACTTTCAGAATGGTTTCTGTTGCTATGGAGAAAAATGCAGGTAATGTTTTCTTAACTACTAGGAACTCTTAATTTTTTCAGATTGTTTTCAATGTTTTTCAGATTCACACTAAAGAGCTAATGTAACCTATAGCCGATCACACGCCTGTTTATAGCAGAGTTATAGGGCTTTGTAGCCAATCTCACTACTTAGTTCATTTGGCAGAGGAGGTAGGGAAGGGAATTCTGTACTTTGTTGGGGTGAGTGACTGGGATTGGGGGGGGGGGGGGGTTGCCTAAAAAAAGTAAAAGATGTGTAGTCAGTGATAGCCACATAATAACAAGAGCCTACGGGCATCAAACGTCTATTCCACCTAACCCCCACCACTATATAATGTGTAGTCACCACTATACCAGCAGTAGATCACCTGTGAGCATAGGAGTGGGCATATTTCAAATAGATCTAACACTGCATGGGCACCTTTTTAGTGCATTTAGTGACTTCATGTCAATTCTACCTGTGAGATGTGGCTCAGATTTGAGTTTACTGTATTTACCAGTAACTCTTGGCTTTAAGGGGGTATGCCAGCCTTTTAAATCTTATCCCCCTTATCGCTGGGACCCCACGATCTCAGTACAGCACCCAGCACAGATATGTTATAAAGGTGTATTCTTGCCTTTTAAATCTTATACCCTATCAAAAGGATAGGGGAGAAGATGTAAAAGTCCGGAATATCCCTTTAATTATATAATATTATTTGAAAATTGATGTTATGAAACTTCTTTACTCTGCAGTTTCCTACACCTTCCACCATTTCAGCGTTCTGACACCCCCTCAAATTACCTTGCCAGCCGTAGAGTCTCTGAGCCTTGCATTGTTCCTTGTGTGCCTAACCTTCAAGTTGGTCGTAGAGTTTCAGAACCATCTGTTACTCCTCTGCAGTCAGCTGCCTTTCAAAGTCAAAGAGTGCCTGTTCAATTGCCAAGAGAGGACTGGGCACTTGCAGCAGAATTTGTCCCACGAAATACAGGTCGGATATCAAACAATCTCTTAACAGTTTGACCAAAGTGTTTACATACAGACTTATCTTAAGTCCTTGTTAAAAAATCATTGAGTGTTTCAGTGCTTTTTGGAGATTTATCAAAACCTGTCCAGTTGGAAAAGTTGCCCATTGCAACCAATCTGCTAGCATTTAATTTTTTAACAAAGCCTCTGCAAAATGAAAGCTGCAATCTGGTTACTATGAGCAACTTCTTCTTTGCACAGGTTTTATTCCCCCCAATTTCACAAATTACTTGCCAAAACAAGCGTTGAATGAGGGGAAAAAACTCTGCAATGTGTGCCCCATTGTTTTTAGTGGGAATATACTAAAGTACACACTTGGAATAGGTAAAATATGACTGTTTTTCTTATGAGTATTTCTTGAATGTATGCTGGAGATGCAGTATGCCGATCAGTCTATTGAGGCTAATCTGTGTCCATGTTAGCAATGATTTGTCATGTACATTGACTGTGTAGACCAGTGTTCTCTAACTGTGGCCTTCCAGATGTTGAAAAACTTCAACTCCCAACATGCCTGGGCAGCCACAGAATATTAGCATATTTCTAGTTACAAATCATGTGATTCATGGCTTTCTATTGAATGTGAGAGACCACACACCTACACACGTTTGTTCTCCAAATTGAGTATGAAAAATAACTCCATAAACTGGACAGCTACAGTATGCTCTTTTGGAAGCACTGTCACTGACCTAAACTATACCTACAATTCTTTTTATTTACTATTAACTTCCAGCAAACAACTGGACACTTTGTTGTTTTTTTAAAGCCATGCTAACTATGAGATGTATCTTTTTAGGTCTTGTAAGGTCTGTCTCTAGTCCAATCCTAATGGATAAACCAAAGGAGAGAGAGTTCCAAGATGAAACAAGGCATCGGAAAACTTTGAAAATCCTTCATTCTAAAACAGTTAGTACAGATACTGTCTTGAGCAGTTGTCATTCCTGCATAGTTAAAGGGGGGTGAGGTGGTGAATAGGGGTTTTGTTTGCAAAGACCAAAATGCTGAGCTAGCACCTTCCCCACAAGGTTATCACTTTTGTGGATTGTCATTAGCAGCAGGGGTGCTTGGTATGTAGTAGGGATCGACCGATATCGTTTTTTTAGGGCAGATACCAATAATCGGTGGAGGTTAGGGCTTATAGCGGAATATCGGTATAAGTTATCGGCTATTTATCCCCCCGCGACACCACTGCAGATCATTGATTTAAAGCGGGAGCTTTAAATCAATGCACTGCAGTGGCTTTTGCGGTGCCATAGGCCGCCGCTGACGCCGCCACCACCCGCTTCTCTCCCCCCTACCTGTCAGGGTGGTCTGGGCCATCCTTCCTGTAGTGTCCAGCGGCATTCCGGGTGGAGGGTGAACCGGTCCGGGCTGTCCTTCTCAGGGGGTCCTCTTCTCCGCTCCGGCCTAGTAACGCAGCATAGACACTGCTGCGCAGTGACGCCCGTGCGCAGCGATGCACCTGGCGTAGTGGCGTCTATGCTGCGTTACTAGGCCGGAGCCTGCCCGAAGTGGAGAAGATGACCACCGGAGAAGGACAGCCCGGACTGGTTCACCCTCCACCCGGAATGCCGCCGGACTCTACAGGAAGGATGGATGGCCCGGACCACCCCCATTACGGGCAAGTTAAATTTTTTTTTTTTTATGGACTTGGAGGGTGGGGGAGGGGCCCGACCGGTATAGCAGTATGGGCAAAAATCCATACCGGTATGCGGTCCAGCGCTACGGTAAGGGGTGCGTCGGGGTGGGGGGGGGGGCGGCAGTCGCGGTACGGGGGGGACGGGGGCATTATCGGCTTATCGGCAAGGTAATTGCCGATACCGATGCCCCAAATCGTGATTATCGGCCGATATCGGCCATACCGATAATCTGTCGATCCCTAGTATGTAGCTATGTTTACACAATGGAATTTCCGTGCAGATTCCGCACACATTCCACTGTTTTACTGTGCGCATCGATGATTCTGCTGTGAAAATCCAGTGTACAGAAAGATTGGCGTGTTTCCAAGTGGTCCTTTGCCAGCATGTTCTGCCAGCGCACCGCGCACAGGAATTTTCACTGCGGACATTCCACTTTGTGAACATAGCCTATAAAGATAAGAGCAGCAAAAGTATTTATGAATGAGTTATATACCAAACAGACAGGAACTGGACACAAGCTACAGGGCACCCCCCTGGCGTGCTTAAAATAAAATAAACCCCTAACTGTCATTATTGTAGGAAGACTCAAGTATTCAGTATGAACGCAGCAGAGATGTAGTTTGTGGAATCTGCATGGATAAAGTCTATGATAAAAACATAGAAGAAGAGAGAATATTTGGAATTTTGCCAAACTGCAGTCATGCATATTGTGTTGGCTGCATTAAACGCTGGAGAAAGACTCGGGACTTTCAGAATGAAGTTATAAAGTGAGTGTCTAACTTGTACAGATAAATGTTGCTTATATTTAAAGGGGTATTACAGCCCTTGCAAAACATCCCCTAGCCAGAGGATACGTGTCTGATTAAAGGGGGTCCCGCTAGAACCTCTGTTATCTCAATCATAGAGCCCCAATTACCGCTGAATGGAGCAGTGGATGGTGGGATATATTTAGGTGCTGAAATACCCCTTTAAAATGGCCTCTGTTGTGAAGTTTCATTATTTTGACCAAACTCTTTACTCTAAAAGGAGTTGCCCTCAGTGCCGTGTAAAGTCAAGTTACTTTATCCCACACAAATACTGGATTGGAGACTCTGATGAGAAACTACAATTGATCCAGGATTTTAAAGCAAAGACTGGGTAAGTTGGCTATAGTTCGAATTGTTGTGTGGTAAAAGGAATGAACTATATAGCAGAATAGCTATTTTTATAAATCTAAACATGCTGTTTTTTTTTTTTTATCTTTCAAGGGGTTAAAGATGGCAAACAAGGCAATGTTAACAATTCATGCATATGTAAGAATGCAAAGGTGCAATTACAACTTTCAGTGTTTTTGTTTTTTGCCTCAGCTTTTTATATGCCACCTATACATCCTCAAATATCTTCACAGAAGAGCGTAAATATAAAATGTCTGAAAATACAGTAATATCTGTAGACAGCACGTTGTATTTGTAGGACCAGGACCTGTCAGGATGAATTTATGGATTAAAGTGGGTATTCCAGGAATCGAGGCTTTTTTATTTTTTTTTTGTTCTCCCAAAGACCTGTTGCTGCTTGTCTCCAGGTTGGGTGTGGTTCTGCAGCGCATTTCCATTGAAGTGAATGGGTGTGGGATTACTACTTCGCTCCAAAGTGGAGACAAGGAGGGGCTGACTATGAAAGAAAAATATATAGATCTTTTTTTTTTTATTACCGTAATACCTCTTTTTAAGGCTGCACAAAATATCACAGTAATTGCGGATTGCAATATAGCGATTTGGCCCTTTACAAAATTTTGCGATTATCTAACTGGGAGGTTCCAACTTGCTCAAGTCAGGAATATCTTCCATACTTTGCCGCTGGAAAGTGTTCCTGATAGTTGGGGTGATGGGACTTGTTGATGGCTACTGTGTTCCTTGCAATCCTATGATCTATAAATCTCTTGTGGAACAGATTGACTAGAAATTAAAATTTTAACTGTTGCAGATTATGAAAGGGATATTGGTGAACTAAAATCTTGAGTGGTCTGCCCCCTTTCCCTCGCCCCTTGTGCAACATAATTTCTCCTTCCCGTCTCGCCCATCAGTCGGTTTGATGTCTTCCTAATGTCCTCTGCGCTGCACTTACTGAGAGGCTGTAAGCAGCAGCGGCTGCAACACTGACTAGTATATTGTGCCTTGTTTTTTTTTTATTGAAGATAGGAAGATGTTCTGATTCCAACTGTCCATGGTGTGAGGTAAGGGTGGCAGTCCTTATACATGTGGTGGAGGTGTTAGTTTTTCTGTAAATTCTAGAATGAAATGGTCAAAGGAATTGAACAAATGGTAAGGAGGGAGATTGACTTCTCCCCTCAAATTGCAGTTCTGGAACATGGTATCCTAAATTTTAGAAGCAAATTAAAGGGGTACTACAGTACTTATCCCCTATCTTCTGCATCCCGTGGATAGGGAATGTGCATTAACATTGGGGTCCAACCGCTGGGACCCCTGCTTACAAAACCCAACCACCCCCTCCCTTAATCTCAAGTCCCACACTTCATATTAAGTATAGATCAATGTTTTTGCTCTAAAATGTGACACCTTTTTGCTGTCAATAGATGAAAGATGTTTGAGAGCAGTCCCCTGAGAAAATGCCATATTTTATAATTTAGTGTGTGGGTGTTGTGTGTTTTTTATTTATTTTTTTCTCTCTGTGCCCGGGCTACAAAACAAACTTAAACTGGCCTATGTTCCTCCGATGTCGGTGTCTAGTTCTCTTGTCCTTGTCTTCTGCTTCCTGCGGGACGGTGAGTTGCGCTGCTCTCAGCTGAGTGCAGCGTGACTCGCCGTCCCACAGGAAGTGGAAGACTGGAATCAGAGAACTGGACAAAGATGGGAGCAATGGGGAAGTGTGTGTGTGTCTGTGTGTCTGTGTGTCTGTGTGTCTGTGTCTGTGTCTGTGTCTGTGTCTGTGTCTGTGTCTGTGTCTGTGTGTGTCTGTGTGTGTCTGTGTGTGTCTGTGTGTGTCTGTGTGTGTCTGTGTGTGTCTGTGTGTGTCTGTGTGTGTCTGTGTGTGTCTGTGTGTGTCTGTGTGTGTCTGTGTGTGTCTGTGTGTGTCTGTGTGTGTCTGTGTGTGTCTGTGTGTGTCTGTGTGTGTCTGTGTGTGTCTGTGTGTGTCTGTGTGTGTCTGTGTGTGTCTGTGTGTGTCTGTGTGTGTCTGTGTGTGTCTGTGTGTGTGTCTGTGTGTGTGTCTGTGTGTGTGTGTCTGTGTGTGTGTCTGTGTGTGTGTGTCTGTGTGTGTGTCTGTGTGTGTGTCTGTGTGTGTGTGTCTGTGTGTGTGTCTGTGTGTGTGTCTGTGTGTGTGTGTGTGTGTCTGTGTGTGTGTCTGTGTGTCTGTGTGTGTGTCTGTGTGTGTGTCTGTGTGTGTGTCTGTGTGTGTGTCTGTGTGTGTGTCTGTGTGTGTGTCTGTGTGTGTGTGTCTGTGTGTGTGTGTCTGTGTGTGTGTGTCTGTGTGTGTGTGTCTGTGTGTGTGTGTCTGTGTGTGTGTGTCTGTGTGTGTGTGTCTGTGTGTGTGTGTCTGTGTGTGTGTCTCTGTGTGTGTGTGTGTCTCTGTGTGTGTGTGTGTCTCTGTGTGTGTGTGTGTCTCTGTGTGTGTGTGTGTCTCTGTGTGTGTGTCTCTGTGTGTGTGTCTCTGTGTGTGTGTCTCTGTGTGTGTGTGTGTGTCTGTGCATATACTTTTTTTTTTTTTTTTATTTTTTTTTTAATACTGGTTCCGGAAAGTTAAACAGATTTGTAAAGTCTATTAAAAAAAATCTTAATCCTTTCAGTACTTATGAGCTGCTGAAGTAAAGTTGTTCTTTTCTAATTGCTCTGACACCTATCTTGGGAACTGTCCAGAGTAGAAGCAAATCCCCATAGCAAACCTTACTCTTTTCAGTTCCCGAGATAAGCAGAGATGTCAGCAGAGAGCACTGCCAGACAGAAAACAACTCAACTTCAGCAGCCAGTTGATATACCAAACTTTTTTTTTTCCCGCAGGAATACCCCTTTAACCACTTTGGGACCAAGGGCGTACAGATACACACTGGCTCCCTGGTACATAAGGACCACGGGTGTACCTGTACGCCCAAGGGAATTCTGGTCCCCCTGCTGCTCACCGGGCAGGGACTGGTCCGGGATGCCTGCTGAAATCATTCAGCAGGCACCCAGTGCAAACCCCCTGGTGGAGACCCTGTCCCTCACCCTCCCAACTGTGGCAATTCCGGGTCTCCAGTGATCTGGAAAATAAGGGAGATCCAGGCAGAGCAGGGGAACTGATGTGACTGGCACCAGAGGGTCAATTGCCAGCGGCGGGCAGCAGAGGATGGCAATGCGGCTCCCTGGTGCGGCAATCCTACAGAAGCTGGTTAGTTGTTGCCTAGCAACATCTGGAGGGCTACAGTTTGGAGACCAGTGCACAGTGATCTCCAAATTGTGGCCCTTCAGATGTTGCAAAACTACAACTCCCAGCATGCCCAGACAGCTGTTTGTGCATGCTGGGATTTGCAGTTTTTTACAAAATCCGGAGGGCTATAGTTTTGAGATCACTGTGTGGTCGTCTCTAAACTGGCCCTTCAGATCTTGCAAAACCAACTCCCAGCAATTGTAGTTGCGTACCTCCAGCTGTTGAATAAGTAAATCTCCCACCATGCCCTTCGGCGATCAGTTTGGTTTGAAAACCCTTAGGTTCTTTTACCTGTGTGCCTCCAGCTGTTGCAAAAATAAATCTCCCAGCATGCACGATCGGTCAGTGTGTTCTGGGAGTTGTAGTTTTGAGAGCTTGAGGATTGCCTCCCCCCCCATGTGAATGTACAGGGTACATTCACATGGGCAGGTTTACAGGGAGTTTCCTGCTTCAAGTTTGAGCTCTGACAAATTTTCTGCTGCAGCGCAAACTCCTAGTGGGAAACTCCCTGTAAACCGCCGCCAGAGTGAATGTACCCTAAACACTACACTAACAAATACACCCCCTTACAATTGTTCTCCTTTTACCCCTCATGAAAAGGAAAATATGGGGTCTACACCAGCCTGTTAGTGTAATTTTTTTTTATTTATTTATTTTTTACATACTAACCTGCTGGTGTTGCCATATACCGTATTTATCGGGGTATACCACGCACCGGCCTATAACACGCACCCTCATTTTACCAAGGATATTTGGGTAAAAGTTTTTTACCCAAATATCCATGATAAAATGAGGGTGCGTGTGTATACCCCGATATACCCCCAGGAAATCAGGGGGAGAGAGGCCGTCGCTGCCCGCTTCTCTCCCCCTGCCTTTCCTGGGGTCTAGAGCGCTGCTGTCGGCCCTTTTCACCCCCTGGTTATCGGCGCCGCTGCCCGTTCTGTCCCCCTGACTATCGGTGCCGGCGCCGACAGCCAGGGGGAGAGAAGCAGCGCCGACAGCCAGGGGGAGAGAAGGGGCAGCGGCACCCATTGCCGGCGCCGCTGCCCCGTTGCCTCCCCCCATCCCCGGTGGCATAATTACCGCGCTGCTCCAGGCCTCCGTCGTGCGTCCCCAGCGTTGTTGCTATGCACGGCGCTCTGACGTCATGCGCCGCGCCGTTCAGCGCATAGCAATGACGCCGGGGACGCACGACTGAGGCCTGGAGCAGCGCGGACCGGACTCAGGTAATTATGCCACCGGGGATGGGGGGAGGCAACGGGGCAGCTGCGCCTGCAATGGGTGCCGCTGCCCCTTCTCTCCCCCTGGCTGTCGGCGCCGCTTCTCTCTCCCTGGCTATCGGCGCCGGCACCGATAGTCAGGGGGACAGAACGGGCAGCGGCGCCGATAACCAGGGGGAGAGAAGGGCCGACAGCAGCTCTCTAGACCCCAGGAAAGGCGGGGGGAGAGAAGCGGGCAGCGACGGCCTCTCTCCCCCCTGCCTTTCCTGGGGGTGTATCGGCGTATAACACGCACACAGACTTTAGGCTAAAAATTTTAGCCTAAAAAGTGCGTGTTATACGCCGATAAATACGGTACGTTTTATTTTCACAAGAGGTAAAAGGGGGTAAAAACAACAACTTGTAACACAATTTCTCCTGAGTACAGAAATGCCCCATATGTGGGAATAAAATGCTTTGTGGACACACAAGGCTCAGAGTGCACGATGTACATTTGAGGCCTAAATTTGTGGTTTGCCCAGGGGTGGCTGATTTTACAGCAGTTCTGACATAAACGCAAAAAAAATTCCCCATTTTGGAAACACCCCTCACGGAATGGAACAAGGGGGGTATAGTGAGCCTTTGGATAGGGGAAGAGATGTGTAAGCACCAGAGAACCCCTTTAAAGTTGGATGGGAAAATGAAGACCTTTATTAAAATGCTGGTGTTAACCTAAATTTCATTTTCACCATGGAAAATAGAAGAAATGGGGTTACAAATTTTGGGCGGCTTTTTCCGGAGTTTATAAATACCCCATATGTGGATGTAAAGTGCTCTGCTGGTGCACTACAATGCACAAGAGAAGAGCACCATTTAGCTTTTGGAGAGAAAAGGTGTCCGGATTGGAAGGCCACGTGTTTACAAAGCCCCCATAGTGCCAATGGACCCCCCCCCCCCCCCCACAAAATTCTGGCACCACAGGGGATTTTTGTAAACACACATGGTCCCTGACTTCCATTCCAAACAAATTCTCTCTCCAAAAGCTCAATGGCGCTCCTTCTGAACACTAGTTCGCCACAGAGCACTTTATATCCACATATGGGGTAAAAATTTTGGGGGGGAAAACGTCATTCTAGTTATTTTTTATGCAACAGACTTTAAAAAAATCGTCAAACTCATGTGGGGTGTTAGGGCTCACTGTACTCTTTAATTAATTTTTTTTTATACCTCGAGGGGTGTAGTTTCCAAAATAGCATTCAATGTGGGGTTTTTGTCTTTGTTTTGTTCTGGCACCATAGTTTTTGGGGGGCATGTCACATTTAGGAAGCCCCTATTTCAGCAAAATTCACTCACCAAAATCCCATTGTCGCTCCTTCCCTTCTGAGTCCTCTACTGCGCCCACCAGACACTTCATATACACATGAAGTATTTCCTTACTCGAGAGAAATGGGGTTACAAATTTTGGAGGGCTTTTCCTCCTATTACCCCTTGTAAAAATTCAAAAACTTGGTCTACAAGAACAGAAGTGTAAAAAAAAAATGAAGATTGTGAATTTTCTCCTTCACTTTGCTGCTATTCCTGTGAAACACCTAAAGGGTTAACACACTTTCTGAATGTCCTTTTGAATACTTTGAGGGGTGCAGTATGTATTATGGGGTATTTTCTAATATGAAGGCCCTTCAAATTCACTTCAAATCTGAACTGGTCCCAGAAAAATTCTGATTTTGAAAAATTTTGTGAAAAATTAGAAAATTGTTGCTGAACTTAGAAGCCCTTTAAGTCTTAAAGTAAAAACATGTCAACTTTATGATGCCAACATAAAGTAGACATATAGTATGTGAATAAATATAATTTTTGTGTAATATCTATTCCTTACAAGCAGAGCTGCAAAGTTAGAAAAATGCAAAAATGTAAATTTTTTTCATCAAATTTTGGTATTTTTCACCAAGAAATGATGCAAGTATTGACAAATTTACCAGTAACATAACGTACATTGTCACCAAAAAGATCTTTGAATCAGAATGAAAAGTAAAAGCATCCCAGACATAGCATTATCTGCACCCCCCCCCCCCCCCCATGAAATAGTATATCTGTCAGCATGATCGGCGCTATATAGCATTATTAGCCCCCCACAGCGCTTCTATATACTTATGCAGCCACCGGCACTATGAATGAATAGTATATTGATCAGGATCATCTGGCTGGCGGCTGCTGGATGCGTTCTGATATACCATTCACGTAGCTTTGCAATGGAAAATGGCATCGGGTGCCGCAGTACCTGACTGCGGCGAGGTACCAGAGATCGTGGCAGGACTGGTGGCAGTGAAGACTAGTGGTAAGTGATCTTCACTGTGACAACTCCTTGAAGGCTAAACTACAACGCCCAGCATGCTCGGAGCCTAAGACTGTCTGGGCATGCTGGGAGTTGTAGTTCTGCAATATCTGGAGGGCCACAGTTTGGAGACCACTGCAGTGGTGTCCAAGCAGTAGCCCTTCCAGATGTTGCATAACTACAACCCCCAGCATGCTTGGACAGCCAAAGGGCATTGGGAGTTGTAGTTTTGCAACAGCTGGAGGTTTGACACCCCCACCCCACACACAAGTGTGAATGTACAGGCTACATTCACATGGGCGGGGGTTTACCGCTGCAGCTCAAACTCATAGCAGGAGACCCACCTGTGTGAACTTACCCTAAAAACCCTACACAAAATAAAAAGTAAACCACTACATATACCCCTAGTTACACCCCCCCCCCCCCCCCCCAAATAAAAAAGACTTTTACGACAGTTTCCAAAATGGAGCCTCCAGCTGTTGCAGCAAAACTCCCAGATGGAGGCACCCTTTTTGGGAAACACTGCTGTAGGGTATTTTTTGCTATCTGAGGAAAGTCCAATTCTTGCATCCGGGTCCATCCCTATGCAAATCCCTTATTTAGGCCTCAAATGTGCATGGCGCTCTCACTTCAGAGCCCTGTCGTATTTCAAGGCAACGGTTTAGGGCCACATATGGGGTATTCATGTACTTGGAAGAAATTACCTTTTCAAAAGGGGTAAAAGGAGAAAAAGACCCCAAAATGTTAGGCGAAGTTGGGGTCTACTCTGTTGGTGTAAATTTTTTTACATTAACATGCTAGTGTTGCCCCATACTGTTCATTTTCACAAGAGGTGAAGGAGAGACCCCCAAAATTTGTATCTCCTTTTCGGAGTACGGAAATACCCCATATGTGCTCTGCACTTAACCCTTTAAGGACCCAGCCAATTTTCACTGTAGGACCCGGCCATTTTTTGAACATCTGACCACTGTCACTTTAAACATTAATAACTCTGGAATGCTTTTAGTTATCATTCTGATTCAGAGTTTGTTGTTTCGTGACATATTCTACTTTAACATAGTGGTAACATTTTGTGGTAACTTGCATCATTTCTTGGTAAAAAATCCCAAAATTTGATGAAAAATTTGAAAATGTTGCATTTTTCTAACTTTGAAGCTCTCTGCTTGTAAGGAAAATGGATATTCCAAATAAAAAAAAAAATTGATTCACATATACAATATGTCTACTTTATGTTTACATCATAAAATTGACAAGTTTTTACTCTTGGAAGACATCAGAGGGCTTCAAAGTTCAGCAGCAATTTTCCAATTTTTCACAATTTTCAAACTCACAATTTTTTAGGGACCAGTTCAGGTTTGAAGTGGATTTGAAGGGTCTTCATATTAGAAATACCCCATAAATGACCCCATTATAAAAACTGCAACCACCAAAGTATTCAAAATGACATTCAGTAAGTTTTTTAACCCTTTGGGTATTTCACAGGAATAGCAGCAAAGTGAAGGAGAAAATTCACAATCATTTTATACACTCGCATGTTCTTGTAGACCCAATTTTTGAATTTTTACAAGGTGTAAAAGGAGAAAATGTATACTTAGATTTGTAGCCCAATTTCTCTTGAGTAAGCACATACCTCATATGCCTATGTAAAGTGTTCGGCGGGCGCAGAAGTGAAGGAGCGACAAGGGGATTTTTAAGAGTACGTTTTTCTGAAATGGTTTTTGGGGGGCATGTTGCCTTTAGGAAGCCCCTATAGTGCCAGAACAGCAAAAAACACATGGCATACCATTTTGGAAACTAGACCCCTTGAGTAACGGAACAAGGAATAAAGTGAGCCTTAATACCCCACAGGGGTTTCACGACTTTTGCATATGCAAAAAAAAAAAATATATATTTTTTCACTAAAATGTGCGCTCCCCCCCCCCCCCCCCAATTTCACATTTTTGCAAGGGTTAATAGCAGAAAAGACCCCCCAAAATTTGTAACCCCATCTCTTCTGAGTATGGAAATACCCCATGTGTGGACATCAAGTGCTCTGCTGGCGCACTACAATGCTCAGAAGAGAAGGAGCGCCATTGAGCTTTTGGGAAAAAAAATTGTTTGGATTGGAAGTCGGGCCATGTGCGTTTACAAAGACCCCCCCCCCCCCCCCGTGGTGCCAGAACAGTGGACCCCCCCCACATGTGACCCTATTTTGGAAACTACACCCCTGACAGAATTTAAGAGGTGCAGTGAGTATTTACACCCCACTGGCGTTTGACAGATCTTTGGAACAGTGGGCTGTGCTAATGAGAAATTAAATTTTTCATTTTCACGGACCACTGTTCCAAAATTCTCAGACACCTGTGGGGCGTAAATGCTCATTGTACCCCTTATTACATTACATGAGGGGGTGTAGTTTCCAAAATGGGGTCACATGTGGGTATTTATATTTTTGTGTTTGTCAGAACCGCTGTAAAATTAGCCACCCCTGTGCAAATCACCAATTTAGGCCTCAAATTTTATTTTTTTACACTAACAGGCTGGTGTAGACCCCAACTGTGGAAGGCAGCGGAGGCAGGTGAGGGGTCCTCCGTCTACTGTTCTGGATGATCGGATCGCCCTGGTAGCGCTGCGGGCGATACGATCATCCATTTTAGTGACCGCGATGCTACAGATGCCGTGATCTTTATTGATCTCGGCATCTGAGGAGTTAATGGCAGACATCTGCACGATCGCGGCTGTCCGCCATTACGGGCGGGTCCCTTGCTGCTATCGGCAGCCGAGACCTACCTTGCATGACGTGAGCATCGCTCCGATGCTCGTGATTATGCATAGGATGTAAATGTACATCCTGGTGCGTTAAATACCAGCTCACCAGGATGTACATTTACGTCCTGCGTTGTTAAGGGGTTAAACAATAAGCATAACATATGAATCCAAGCATCAAACCTTATTTTCTGCATTTTTATGGTTGTGTGTTGTGCCACTTTGACCTCCGACCCCACCACCATTTTGTTTTCTATTGAAAACGGGGGGGCTTTTTATACTAACATTGATGTATTGTACTAACCTGCCAATCTGAAGATGGGGTATGTACACCCTGAAACGCATTATTGTTGCTATGAATCAATAAAAGCTTGAACTTTTAATCCACTTCTCTGCGAGATTCCTCTGGACTTCCGAGCGCCTGGGTGAAGGTCACCTTTTTCTTTCTATATCCTATCCAATCTATATCCATTCCTTGTAAATGTGTTTTGGATAATGGGTTTATCAATTAACATTACTTACAAAATGCCTTTTCCCTGCAGTAAGATCCGCTGCAGATTCTTCCTAAGAAGTAATGGGTACTGCCCTTTTAAGTCTGAATGTATCTATCTTCATGATTTACCACATGGTCACCGAAGGAGAAAGAAGAAAGATCAACGAAGGGCTAGTGCCTCTGCCTTGGTGAGAATAATATATAATTTTTTTTCTATACATGATACTGTAGATCGTTTAAAATACTTACTTTGTAATTCAGGGCTAAGCGTATCCCTAGTCGAAGATTTGAAACGTGCAAGTCTAAAACTTTACAGTAATTAAATCCTTTTGAACTATTAGGACACAGTGACCATCTCTTTTGTGGAAACTTGCAGCTATGTGTTTAAAGGGTTTTGTGTGCATTGAGCAGTAAATGGGTCAAGCTGAGAACACGCCCCTAAATAAGCGATTCACAATGATGACCTACAGGAGTCCCCTTGGACCAAATAGTAACAGGAAACAGATTAAAAGCGCCCATCCCCACCACCTTAGTGTTTTCCTGTTCTGAGTAGGTCCAGAGAGGTTCTAAGGGGCTCCTGTAAAATTTGCTTAACCCTTTTGTAGGCTAGTTCCCTGGGGAAAAACCCTTCTATTTCAGCAGTCATGTCTTAGGTGTTCTGTACTACTATTTCTCAATACATAAATAACTCAGTGCACTACTGGTGGCTATATGTAATTGCATATATTTCTTTAATGGGGATCCCTGTCAGCTTACCTCGCTATCCTGCTCTGTTTGGCTGGTGGATGGGTTTTTGGGGTGGTCTCGAGTTTAGTCTCTAAAGTAGTACCATCTTCAAGCTTGGCTCACCTTCTGGGTATTGCAGAGGTGATGGTGGGCAGAAGGGACTCCACTTTGCGCCAAAATAAAAACGTTAAATTCCAATCCTATAGGCTTTTTTAACTGCTGATGTCCTACCACATACCAACCGCCTTCTAGTCTTAACCTGAGGAGCAGCTTGTGTCTAAAGCAACAGAGTGGGTTTTTCATGAGCTATAGTTGTACATTGTATGCTGGGGATATCTTGTAAAGGCTTTTCTCTTTTGTTCTTTAAGGGTGAAAAGGAAGAGGTTGCTATGGGCAACTGGTCAACTCTTCCTCTGCACAGGTTATGCGAAATCTCCCCTAAGGCGCTGTTCACATGGCAAAAAGTGTGTGGAACGCCTGCACGGAAAACATGTGCAGGCATTCTGCACATTTGAATAATCCAGCAGGTGCTAGGACTGCACAAGAATGCACTGCAAATCGAAAATTGCAAAAATTTACATGTTTGGGGACGTTAAATAGAATTTCCATG
This sequence comes from Hyla sarda, assembly GCF_029499605.1. Classification (NCBI taxonomy): domain Eukaryota; kingdom Metazoa; phylum Chordata; class Amphibia; order Anura; family Hylidae; genus Hyla; species Hyla sarda. The sequence goes on along the minus strand of NC_079190.1, from coordinate 302,665,804 downwards.
GCAGAGTTTTTGCCGTGGAAATACCATGTGAACAGTGCATCAATATCCTGTTAGTCATTGTGGTTCTGCAGCAGAATGTCTATACAGAGTATTCCTTCCGCATTCCACACATAAATCTTAAGGCAAGGACCTCCACAGTAGTATTTTCTGAAATACAACCAGTGCCACACTAGAGAGGCAGTTTGAGATCAAGAAGCTAAACAAGTGGCTCAGAAGTTTGTGTAGGAAGGAGGGGGGGGGGAGGGAGTGTGAGGGGAAACTATATTATAATGAAGATTTTGTAGATGGAAAACTAGGGTTTAGGTGATAAAACTGGGGCTGGATGGAGGGGTAAGAACTAGAGATGAGCGAACTTACAGTAAATTTGATTCGTCACAAACTGCTCGGCAGTTGATGACTTTTCCTGCATAAATTAGTTCAGCTTTCAGGTGCTCCCATGGGCTGGAAAAGGTGGATACAGTCCTAGGAGACTTTCTTAGGACTGTATCCACCTTTTCCAGCCCACCGGAGCACCTGAAAGCTGAACTAATTTATGCAGGATAAGTCATCAACTGCCGGGCCGAGAAGTTTGTGACGAATCGAATTTGCTTTAAGTTCGCTCGTCTCTAGTTAGAACAGTCAAGTGATGAGAGGAAAGTGCATATATACAAATGCCAGAAGCCTCAATAATAAGGTGGATTAACTGGAGCTATTAATGTTGGAAGAAGACTATGACAAAGTAGGCATAAGTGAGACATGGTTGGATACAAGCTATAACTGGGCAGTTAATATACAAGAATTGTGGTTAGAGATGAGCAAAGTTAGTGAATTGATTCGTCACAAACTTCTCGGCTCAGTGTCCATGAGATAGGTGTTGACGCATGGACACAGCAGAACTAGTATATGTCCAAGCAGGTGAGGGGGCAGTTTCAGTTTCATACTGAAAAAGTGAATGAAAGCAATTGCAAAACCTATTGGTTTACATCACATCAAAAGTTTTTGTATCTGACAGTACCAATTTAAGTCAAATCTTATCCCTTCCAAACAGTATCAGTAGTTGGGCATTCTTCTAGACTCTAAAAGACTGTTGGGGGGCTTGCAGTATAATCAGTATATTCTGAGGTTTGTGTTCCACGTAACCCTACGTGTCGAGAGAATTGAAAATAATGGATACAGACCTCAAGGTATACTGTGTTTGGAGAATGATGTGAAAGAATATATGTAAAATTAGACTAGTTGTATAGATAGTAATAAAATAGCATTTATTTTATAAAACTGCGCGGAACAGTCCAAGCAGGGCCCTTGCTGTGGACTATCCAAATATGCAATATAGATGATCAATATTAATAAAATGCAATAGAAAATAGAATAAAATAAATTAGTCCATATGACAGCCACCTAATATTATGCTTGCAATAGTGTTTTGCATCCAATTTTTGCTGTATCGAGAGTTAGTAATAGTGTCAAATCTTCTGTCAGTGATTGTGGCAACAAATAGTAATTTTGTACTCAAAAAGAGTTGTTGGTGCTTCTGCACCACTCACCGCTCGATGGTAGCACCTGGTGTGCTGGGCTCAGTGTCGCAGACTGGCTCGGCTGGGCAGCCGGAGAGATAGACGTCTGTGCAATGGATCCCGGGGTTTCTCCAGTGGGACACGGGAAGGTGTCCAGCTGAATGGATGGTATTGCGGCAAGCAGAAGTTGAGTGGATGCAGGTAACCGATGGTGCTCTGGTGTAGGTAGACGGTGTCCTCGTGGCAGTGTGCACGTCTCAGTGGTCCCAATTCTGGGGGGGTTCCAGCTGTTGTGAATTGTGGATGAACGAGATTGGTCCAGTAGGTGGTCTGTGAGGTTAGGGTATAGTGCTAGACGTGTTTCGGTGAGACCCCTTTTTCAATAGCTATAGTGTGCCCCATATTGTTATACAGTTTTTATAGTCTTCGCAGTTTAATTGGCAGCAATTTAAGGTTCATTGTAAACTGTGGACTGGGTTGTAGGCTGTTCTAAAAATATCACATTGTATGCACAATCCAGTCCACATTTTAAAACATGATAGATTAGAGAAGTTACAAAAAATACAATTATATACAACTAGTCTGAAGGATGTGAATTAAAAAAATATGAAGTTGTGGTTATGATTTGTTGAGAAATTCATTTAGTGTTATTGGTATTGTATTGATACATATATGCACATTTATATATACACTTTTTATATATGTATGTATATATGTATATGTATATATATATGTATGTGTAATATGAGATGTGACCTGGATAAATTAAATAAAATTAGATAAACTTAATGTAAAGTACGGTATGTAAAAAATAGAATTTAAAATAAGATAACATGTTATGGAAAGTAAATGGATAAAGATATTGGCATTGTAATACAAGGATAAACAAGTAGATGTATTAAGATGATAAAACTGAAGAAAGTTGACAGTTTGGATTAAAATGTAATCAACGAATTTTTAGACATTTTTTTTATTTTTTTTTTTTATTAAGGGGAATTTAGTAAAATAAAATGTGACAAACATGGGGACTTCTGGTGCAGCTGGTGTATGCCATGTGAGCTCTGTCTCTGGGCAAATCCAGACACTGATGGACAGCTTGGTACTGGATGTGGCGAAGGGCAAAGCTCATCATGGAGGAATCACAGGAATCCAAAAACTTAAAATTCAGAGTTCAAACCCTTTTGGCCCTTAAGTTTCAAATTCGTAGATCTTCCTAGCTTCTGCCCTTGACATTTCTGCAATGTAATCGCCTCCCCTCCAATCTTTTATTTTTTTTGTATGCATGTGTATATATATTATGCTGGATGGATCTTGTTGGTGATGTAGGATTTGTAAGGATAATGGGTGTTTGGTGTTGCCTTTTTTAAGGTTATAAATATGTTCTAAGATGTATGTTTTAAGTGCCCGTTTCGTTCTGCCCATGTATTGCTTATTGCAGCCACATTGTATAATGTATATTATACCTTTAGTATTGAGGGAAATATTGTCCATTTCCCACCAGAAATTGACAGTGGAGCAGATGTTTTCGATTTTCTTTTGGAATTTAGTTAATTTGCAATTAGAACATGTATTGCATCGGTAAAAGCCCTCTAAATGGAGCCTTTGTATAAATAGAGGGAGTTGGTGCTAAAATGGCTGTTAACATTTTGTTCTGGTGTAACAGATGCCAGTGTTTCTTAATTTTATTCATTTTTTTTTTTTTTTTGTGTTCTTGATTAAAAGCTAATATAAAACGTGTTAGGTCGTCCTTTTAGTGCCGGGGGGGTGTATCTGTGTAAAATAGGTGTTTCTATCTGGATTGTCTATTTTTTTTGGTTCTGGCTTTTAGTAAAATTTGGTGTATCCTTCTTTAAATTTATGTGTAAGGGATTGAGCTTCCATCTGGTATTGATCATTGTATGTACAATTTCGTTTCAAATGTCTGTATTGTCCAGATGGAATGTTTAAAAGCCACCTGGGGAGAAGGATAAAACTTTTTTCTCTTTCGGCTACATTGGACACAGACCATATGCTGCTGTCTCTAGGAGGCTTGACACTATGGAAACAAGAAAAGTCTGCTCCTCCCAGCATGGTTTACCAGCCCACTGAGGTAATCAGTTTTAGCTTACTGTCTTAATGAGGTAGACACTAGTCTGGGGTCTCCCCAGACCAGGTCTCACATTTTGTTTTCTAGGTTTAGGGACGTTTCTTCCCTTTTCTTTTCCTGTTTTCAGGTGGGGACTCAGGAGCATAGCGTTCAGTTTCCCCCATTTGCAATTGAGGGGGCACAGGCCTCGTGGATGTACTGTCAACCCCCTCTTGCCAACTGTCAGCGCCTGGGGTTGTACCTCATGGGTCCAGTCCCCCACTTTTCCCTGCTCATCTCGCTGTTACAGCCCAGCATGATGCAGGTGAATAAAGGCTGACTGAAGACTTCATGAGGTAAGTTCTTCTGAATGAGGTGCGTATTCCCCCCCCCCCCCTTTTTTACAGGTTAGGGGACTTTAAACCTCTGGAGACCCCCAATTTTGGCCCACGCATAACAGCTGGGCAACTCCTTCCTAGTCCTTGAGTTATGGGGAGTTTCAGGGGGGACTAAGCCCTCCCTTATTCTCTGGGTCTCTCTAATCCTTGGTATTGGGGGACATGATCAGTGGTGTAGGACTGTATTCGGCGCCTGTCTGTGCAGACGCCAGCGTTTTTAAACAGCTCCCTTCCCTCAGCAGCCGTGGATGCCGACTTTCCCTCTGACACTCCATGTGAGTGCCGGCTTTAGCCCAGGCCGCATCTTGCGCCCGGGACACAGTTCTGTTGTCGGCAGCGTGGAAAAACTGCCGGTGGCATGTTTACCCGCTCCCTTCCCCTGACGTTCCCATATGCAATCAGGGCTGGGAGCGGGCGCCATTATCCCAGCCACATGTTTTTTCGGCCTCAGGCTCTGCCGGACCTTAGCCCTCCCACCCGCGGCCAGCGGGGATTAACCCCAATCTCACACTAACGTGCAAAATAACTGCCATTTAACTCAGTGTGCGCACAGAGGGGCTCCTAGGACAATCAGACACCCATAGTTTTATCTGGCCCTCTTTTTTTTTTTTTTTTTTTTTTTTTTTTTCCACTGTCCTGCTTTCTCCTGCCCCTCCCCCCTCTCACTCCCTCTCAGCTGCCCTGAAATTCTCCTCACAGCAGCTGCTCTGTTCATTGGCCATACATTCTCAGCCCCTCCCCTCTCAGCTGCACTTAAGTTCTCCTCACAGCAGCTGCCCTGTTGGGACACACACTGGGTGAGACAGTTTCATTTAACCATGTCTGAGCCCAGAACTTTTCCTCTAAGCAGCCTGGTCACCTATTATACCTGCAAGGGCTGTAATACAAAAGTGTCTGGCTCTGCTGAACCCACTTGTTACGCCTGCACCACTGCTCCCCCTGACCCCCCTGTGGTTTCTGTTCAGGATGCTCCTCCATCCTGTGGGTTTGGCTATGCCTCCAGTTGGGTATCTTCCCTCTTCCAGTCTATTTCTGGTTTTGCTCCTCCTTACTCCGACCCTCCAGAGAGACCCACTCTCCCTCTCCCTATACTAATCGCTCTCTCAAGCGTAATAGAGGTATATCATCTGACTCATTTCCCTCACAGGCATCGCCCCTCTGCTCCAGTTTGCTGTAAGTCGCTCCCCTGGTCGCCACTCTGGCTCCCCAGAACCGCATACCAGGTCAGTATCTCCGTCTTCCAGGGCTGTCTCCACTCGTTCCCACTCACCTGGAGAACTTGTAGATGAGGATTCTGTTTCGGCCTCTGACTCCGCACAGATGTGTCTGACCAGGTGGACTCATTGGTTTTGGCCATAAGGGACACCTTCCACCTAGAGGACTCAGGAACTTCGGACGTAGCTCCAGAAGTTTCCTTTCACCGTGCCTGACTGGCACCCAAGATTTTCAGCTCTCAAGCTGAATTTGAAGCCTTGCTGGAGTCCGCCTGGAGGCATCCTGACAAGTTTCAGGAAACAGAGGGTTCAAGGGCAATATCCTTTCGCCAAGGACCTCATTGCTCGGTGGACCTCCTCTCCAACTGTGGATCCACCGGTTTCCCGCCTTTCTAAGGTGACTACCCTGCCATTAGCTGATGCGGCTGCCTTCAAGGATCCAGCAGAAAAGAAGGTGGAGACTTTAGCAAAATTTGCCTTTGAGGCAGCAGATTCCTCCTTTCCTCCTGCTTTTGCTTCTGCCGGGGTGTCAAAAGCCCTTTTCAGTATGGTCTTCCCAACTCCGCCAGGGTATTCTTTCAGGATCCCCTCCGGAGGATTTATCTGACCTAGTGCTCCAAAGCTGGAGATTTTCTGTGTTCTGCTTCCATGCATTTGGACTGCTGTGCTCCCTTTGCCCCAAGCAATCTGTAGCCCTCCGTCGCTCCATGTGGCTTAAAGCCTGGGATGTGGACGCCGCCTCCAATAAGTCTGACTTAACTGTTCCGGCCGTTTAGCGGCCAAATGGGGAACCCGCAAACCTACCATGGCATTTCTGTTCACCCAATATTGAATCTCTAGCATCTCAACCAGCATCTTCTACTCCATTTCCAAATGGAGTCTCTCTCCATTTGGTGGCATCCATGGATCAAGGGGAGTTTCTTTCCTCAGTGGAAATGAAGGATGCCTACCTCCACGTTCCAATATTTCCCGGTCATCAGCGGTACCTCTGCTTTGCAGTTCTGGAAGGCCGTTTTCAATTTGTGGCTCTCCCCTTCACTGGCAGGTTGTCACGACAGATGTCGCAAGCCCTCCTCTGCGAAGATTTACCACTGTACCTGGCGGTCTTATTTTCGTTGGTGTGAAACTCAGCCTTTTCCTCAGGACGTGTTTACCATTCCCCAACTTCTTTCCTTTTTGCAGTCGGGGCTGGAACAAAGGTTAGCTCTCGGCTCCCTTAAGTGTCAAGTTTCGGCCCTTCCCATTTTTCAACGTCCTCTGGCGTCTAATTCTCATGTCCAGATGTTCTCCCTGCAACCTCTCAGGGACATTGCTCTTCGCCTCCTTTCCTGGAAGGTGGCATTCCTTATTGCTATTAACTCTCAGGAGGGTGTCAGTGCTGGCAGCTCACTCCTGCCGTTCTCCTTTCCTGGTTGTACACCCGGACAAGTTGTTTTCCGTCCAGGTCCATCCTTCTTACCTAAGGTGGTTTCAGCCTTTCATCTCAATGAGGACCTGCCGTCCTTTTTTGTCCGGGCCCTTCTCATCCCAGGGAGCGTTTGCTCCACAAACTTGATGTGGTGAGGGCGGTTCGGACCTATCTCTGTCACTACTTCCTTTCAGCAGTGTGAATTTTTTTATTTTTTTTCTTCCGGAAGGTCGTCATAAAGGACAATCTGCTTCTAAGGCCACCATTTCTCGGTGGATCCGATTTATTTTGGAAGCTTACCGCTGCAAGGGGAAGATCCCACCCTTAAAGGTTTTGGCTCATTCTACCCGTTCTTACGGGGCATCCTGGGCCCTCTGAAACAAGGCTTCGGCCTCGCAGATCTGTAAAGCGGCCACATGATCGTCTTTGCACACTTTCGCAAGGTTCTACCAGATACATACCTTTGCATCAGCTGATGCTAGTCTAGGCCGTAAGGTGTTGCAGGCGGCGGTGGTCCAGCCGTCCACCTGAAAGATTTCCTTGCCCACTCAAGGGACTGCTTTGGTACTTCCCATGGTCTGTCCCCCAATGGAGCCGATAAGGGAAAACGAGAGATTTTACAGTAAGCATAAAAATCTCCAAGGATCCATTGGGGGACTCGGCACCCACTGTTTTTCTGGTGTTCCTATTTCAGTTGTCTGTCCGCGGGTGCGTTCAGTTTCCTTCTGGTTGCTCGGACAGTTCGTGGTTTTTCTCTTGACCTGTTGGTCTCCTATTGCTCGGTGACAAAAACTGATTACCTCAGAGGCCTGTGGGCAGGTATACCCTGCTGGGAGGAGCCGACTTTTCTTGCTGTAGTGTCAAGCATCCTAGAGAAAGCAGCATATACCCATGGTCTGTGTCCCCAATGGATCCTTCGAGAGAGATCTAAAAACTCTACATTTTAGGTCTAATGACCTCTTGTATAATGGCAGCAAAATGGGTCCATTTCCACAATAAAAGTGGATATTCTAAGCAGCTGGGACCGCCCTGTCTCTTTGGAAATTCATCCACCACCTTAGAGAAATTCTTGCTTTAAATCAAAAATTTGCAATTACCTCCAGTGTCTTGATACTGTTACCACAGATGATAGTGACTGGGGTAACTACAGATGCCAGCCCTTTGGGGGGCTTGGATAATTATGCTATGAACTTTGTTTGTGTTTACACGGACGACCGACCCCTGTATTTGGCACCTTTTTTTAATGCATTAAATATCATTATGCACACTGATATGAGGTAGGGAGGGTTTTTCCTGAAATGTCGTCTTAACCCTTTTTATTTTTATATTTTTCCCTCAAACTGTTCTGCTGAGGACCGCTTTGATATACTATTTGGCTCATTCTCATCCATTGTGCGAGTCTGCAGCGCCTGGCAATTTGAAGGGTCTTGTTTTCTCCATGTTTCTACTAGCTCTTTGGGTGTTAAGCTTTTTGCAATCGGTACCTCCTTCAGGGCACATGGTCTCCTTCCCCAGTTCATTCCTCATCAAATAGCAGTATTCCAAGCCATCTCCCAGCTAATTCCTCAGTTTCAATGGAAAGATGTAGTGGTACAGTTGGACTTTGAACAATACCACAACCATAGCTTACTTAAACAAGCAAGGCGGAACAGACCACTGTAGCATCTTAACAAATTAACAGAAATTCATGACAGCACCCCTCACTTATATCCACCCCCCCCCCCCCCCTTGTTTCTACATTTTTGTGTATTCTGGCTACATTTTTTGGAGTTCTTTCTCTGAAGGGTGGAGAGCTGGGTCTCATTTTTATATCCTGTGGAGGGAGGTCCCCTCCAGGACTGTCATGAGCTTCTGAAAAACAGATAACTGGTAAGTAATCATTGCTAGTCTACATGACACCCATTATACCCCTGTATGAAGGAGGGAGTGGGTCTTTTAACAGGTTTCCTGGTGATTAGGTCTAAGTTTCTACTTGTTTTTTTTCTTTTTTGGGAAAACTCCAAGAAAAATGTCAATTCTGCCGCATGGTGTTTTTTCGGCCAAAAAACTCTGCGGCCAGATGTTAGCTGTAAATCAATGGGAAATGGCAAAAATCTTATTCCACTTGGCGTTTTTTCACTTTTTTTTGGCATTTTTTAGCTCCTTGGCGGCTATCCAAAATCGCAGCATGTTGAGCCACTGGGGTTTTTAAAATTTTTATTTTTTATTTAGAAGTCTATGGGGGGTAAAAAAAAGATAAACGTGGGATTTAACTTGGCGTTTTTGTAGGTCGTTTTATTTCTTTTTTTGGACTTCAGCCATCCAAAAAAGTGGTAGAGATGGAAAAAGATACATTTCGTTAGATACAATTTTTTCCTACACTACTGTAGCTTTTTTTAATATATTTTTTTATTTATTTAACAAAATTAATTTTTTAAAACGGGTTCAAGTTATGTGGGCAGGCGGTGACCTTAAAAATGTAGCCGACAATATTAAAGAAAAAAGTGAAAAACGCACTACATTTTTATTTTACATTTAGGTACTACTACTCCCAGCATGGAACATGTTTCATCATGGGAGTAGTACCTGTACTAATTGACAGCCCGTTGCGATCCTTCTGTATAATGTATAGATGCGGGCGGCCACTCTTCTATGGTACCCTGCACTGCTGTATATATACACCTATTCAGATTTCCCGCAGAGAGCTGTGATTGGTCAGATGGTTACAGCCATTCACATTTCTCTGTGGGAAATATGAATAGGTGTGTGTATATATACAGCAGTGAGGGGACTATAGAAGAGTGGCCACTCCCTTCACTTCACAGAAACAGCCCTTTCCAAAGTCACTAACTATCTTCTGACGGCCAAATCAAATGGCAATTTCTCTTTACTGATTTTCTTGGACCTGTCTGTGGCTTTTGACACTGTGGATCACCAACTCCTCTTCAGTAGTCTCCGCTCCATCGGTCTCAAGGACTCTGCTCTTGCCTGGTTTTCTTCCTATCTCTCTGGCCGCTCCTTTAGCGTCTAGTTTTCTGGCTCTACTTCTTCCCCTTGCTGTCTGGGTTCCCCAGGGATCGGTCCTGGGTCCTCTACTCTTTTCACTCCACACATCCCCCATTGGAAAACAATCAGTAGATTTGGTTTCCAGTATCACCTCTATGCTGATGACACCCAACTCTATACCTCTTCCTCCAACATCACCCCTGCACTCCTACAGAATACCAGTGACTGTCTCTCTGCCGTCTCAGACATCATGTCCTCTTAATATCTGAAACTAAATCTTTCGAAAACAAAACTTCTTGTTTTTTCTCCATCAACTGATACTGTTCCTAACCCTGACATTTCCATCGCGGTATGTGGTACTACCATAACTCCTGGGAAGCAGACATGCTGCTTGACTCTGATTTGTCTTTCACTCCCTATATTCAGTCTTTCGTGTTTTCACCTGCATCTCAAAAACATTTCCAGAATCTGCCCGTTTCTCACTACTGAAACTGCTAAAACTCTCATTATTGCTTTGATTCACTCCCACCTCTACTACTGTAACTCTTTACTAATAGGCCTTCCTTTCTCCAAACTCTCTCCTCTCCAGTCCATCCTTAATGCTGCAGCCAGACTCATCTTCCTCTCCAGCTGCTACAGACGCCTCCTCCCTGTGCCAGTCATTACACTGGTTACCAATTCAGTCCAGAATACAGTACAAAATCCTCAGTATCACACACAAAGCTCTCCACAATGCTGCACCTCCCTACATCTCTTCTCTCATCACCGTCTACCATCCTACACATTCTCTCCGATCTGCTAATGATCTCACACTAACATCTTCTATAATCCGAACTTCTCACTCCCGTCTCCAAGACTTCACTCCAAGACTTCACTCGTGCTGCACCAGTTCTCTGGAGTGAGGTGAGCACAAACTAATTCTCTGTTAACTTAACCTTACTCAACATACTCACCCCAAAAGATCAGGATTACCTACATTCACACACCTCATCTTGCACCCTTCCTCCATCTAATCCTCTCATCTCCAGCTATTTTGTTCCTACAACTAACATGAAGAAAGCTGCGCTCTGAGACACTTTAGACTCTTCTCTTATTTTCTCTATCCAGTTGTCCCATAAAGTTTGTTTGGCGTGTAGTGAGGTTGAACTGCCCGCTTTATCTAACCTTAATCTTTCCATTGTAGATACGTGACTCAAAGAATTTAGAATCTGTTATATTAGGAACGTTAGTAGATTTCCAGTTCTTGGCTATTGCCGTGCATGCTGCAGACAATAAATGAAAGCTTATAGTCCTTTCTTTAGATGGAAATTCTTCCAAACCTATGTTTAAAAAGGCTATCTCAGGAAGACAAATAGGATTGGGCCCAAATATTCTATTTAATAGGATACTTATTATTTTCCAAAAATGTTGCAACGGTTGGCAATTCCACCAAATGTGTAGAAGTGTCCCCTGCTCCTGCATGCACCTCCAGCAGATACCCCTATCCTCATTGATACATTTTTGCCAGGCGATTTGGAGTAAAGTACCAGCGGTACATACGTTTTACGGGAACTTTACAAATGTGATACGCAGTGTGGCAAGCTTGATGGCAGAGAGTATAAGCAGCATTCAGAGGAGATCTGCTTAGCCAAATCGTTTTCCCATTTTACCTGAAACTTAAACCTATCGTTCTGTAGGGTTGATTGACTCGCTGAGTATGCTATAGAGATGGCACCCCTACCTCCTTTAGATAGAAAAAAAAAATACTTCTCAAACTGTTTCAGGTTTTTGTAATACTATTCTATGTTGCCCCAATAAGTGATGGAACTGCAAATATTTATAAACAATCACGTGAATGTATGTTATATTTCTGGGATATATGTTCAAATGGTAGTAGGTGACCCTTGTTGCTTATTTTTCCAATTGTGGTAATTCCTCTTTTAATCCATAGGGAATGGTCTGTGTCTGGTAATTATCTATGGGTGCTATTGGGATACTATCATACCCAGTATCATTTATTATATTACTGGATAGGGCATACCGCCAGATCTCCAGTAAAGATGAGCGAACTTACAGTAAATTTGTTTCGTCACGATTTCTCAGCTCGGCAGTTTTTGACTTTTCCTGCATAAATTAGTTCAGCTTTCAGGTGCTCCGGTGGGCTGGAAAAGGTGGATACAGTCCTAGGAGACTCTTTCCTAGGAATGTATCCACCTTTTCCAGCCCACCGGAGCACCTGAAGGCTGAACTAATTTACACAGGATAAGTCATCAACTGCCGAGCCGAAAAGTTTGTGACGAATCAAATTTACTGTAAGTTCGCTCATCTCTACTCTCCATACTTGTTTTGGCTGTTGGGCTAATTGTCGGTATTGATTTTTTATTAATCATGATTTGACATAGAGCTGTGTTAAGTTTGCTTCTATTTCTACCCATTTGGCTGAAGTGTCGTTATGCCACCATCTTTGTAATTGAGTCAGATGTGCTGCGCGGTAATAATTCCTGAGGTCTGGGCAGCCCAATCCACCCTGTTTAATACGTCTATAGAATATTTTCGAAGATACTCTAGTCATACTGTTTTTCCAAATATATTTCAAAAGAATGGTTTGAAGTTTTTTTTTTTTAAGGGAAACCAAGGGGATCTTAAGGGGGAGATTTCGGAACAAATATAATAATTTGGGCAATAAAACCATCTTAGCCAACCCTATCCGTCCTACCCAAGAAATAGGCAGTTTAGAAAAGGTTTTTATATCTGCTTGTAGTTTAGAGCATAATATCTCTATATTGGTGGAAACTGATTGCTTTGGGGAAGTTGTTAGTTTAATACCTAAATATGTAAGGGAATCCTCTGACCATGTAAATGGGAACTTGGTTATTAATTCCGCTCTTGTCATTGTATCCAGAGACAACGGGAGAGCTGTTGATTTTACTATATTTAGTTTGTAGTAACTTATTTGGGAAAATTGGTCTAGTATAGACATTAGGGGGGGGTCAATGAATGGTCGGGCTCTGAGATTGACAAGATTACATCGTCTGCAAAAAGTCCTATTTTATGAGTATTGGCGCACACTTTTATACCCTTAATCTCTTGACCTTCTCGAATTTTTTGTGCCAAGGGTTCTATTATCAAAACAAATAGAGGCGACAGGGGACATCCCTGCCGGGTACCATTGGACATGTTAAAGGGTCTAGATTTAAACCCCCCCCGTTACTCACCCTGGCGAAGGGGCCAGAATATAGGGCCATGATGGCTGAGATAACTTTGGTTGGTATCTTATAGTCCCCCCAGGACTCTATCCATGTACCCCCAGTGTACCCGATCGAATGCCTTCTCCTCATCCAAAGATAGGAGCAGAGAAGGCATCCGATCGGCCACTGCCTTTGCAATGAAGTTTAAGAAACGCCTAGTTCCGTCAAGGGATTGCCTTCCCTGGACAAAGCCCACTTGGTCTGGATCTCAAGATATTGAGGACCGCACAAGGAGGAATAATCTCAGGGTCAGAGGGATACCTGAAGAGGTTAGCCAGGAAAATTTGCTCTTATACCTCAAAGATTATTTCCATATTTTATTACCGCAAGCTTCTCCCCTGGATCTCATGCTGGATAGGGCACATAGATTGCCCAAACCTAAATCCGTTCCTACTGCTCTCCCAAGAGATGTGATCTTACGCATGCACTTCTATCATATAAAAGAAAAATATTACTGGCTGCAAGGAAAACCCCACAACTACCCGAAAAATTTATGAAATTACAGCTCTTTGCGTTTTGCCATTGTGCCTGGGGATAAATCAGCAGAGAGTTTGCTAATGAGACACGACTCCTGAGAGACCATGGGATTATTTACAAGTGGGGGTTTCCAGTTAAAGTAATTGTCAAAAAACCTAGCTCAAGACTTAATATATTAAAACGATAAATGGTAGGGATATTACCCCATATCCCTAAATACTTTATCACTTGTTTATTGGGGACACTATTAGTAATTTTTTTTTTTTTCTTAGTTAAATACTACTTTTATCACTACTGCATTTTTTTTCCCTTTTGTACCCAACAAATTGCACTGCCTTTTTTTTTTAAGGCATTTTTAATTTTTTTTCCAAACCAAAAAACAAAGTAGAAACTTAGCCTAAAGGGATTCTTATGTGGGATATCTTAGTGGAATTGAGAAATGGTCAATCAGGGCCACTCTTGAAATAAAACAAATGGTGCAGACTTAGACTAGACTGTCTACAAATACACAAGGAGTCAAAAAATAAATGTTCAAAATTAAGAGTAATGGAGGGTGATTTATCAAAACGTGAAGAGGAAAAGTTGCCTATGGCAACCATTCACATTGCTTTCATTTTTCAGAGGCTTTGTTAAAAATGAAAGAAGCAATCTGGTTGGTAGGGGAAATTGGTCACCTTTTCCTCTGCTTGGGTTTTGATTTCACCATTGTGTTTTTATATTTATATCTTGCCTTACTGATTCAAATTGTCTTTCAGTCATATTCACAACTGGTAGGAATTTATGAAGAAGACTTCAGTGAAGAGGAAGACATTGACCTACTGCACTGTGCTCTGACCCTTGCACTTATTGAAGATCGCTTTCAGCTTAGCTTGGGCTTTCCTGAGGAAGTTGAAATCTTGTTAGGAGAATGTAGTGATTCAGAGTAATGTTCAAAGTTGTCTAAACTGGCTATCTTGCATGTTCGTGTTCCTCCTAGGTTTGCTTCTAAAATGTGTAAAGTATGAAAGAATATTGCTCACATCCCTGGGTTTAATTGTAGCAGTGCTTTTTCAGCAGGCCTTAAAATAGCCCATTGGTTCTTTGGGGTAAATGATTTCCAGAACTTCAATCTGTTCAAAAAAAAGTTTTTAAATTGTGATAAAAAAAAAAAATTAGAATAAAGAATTATGTATTTTGCTTGTGTGTTTCTCTGCTGTGACTGATCTTGTAAATTGTGGAGAGAGATTCATATATATTGCTGTGCTAAAAGTATACTGTTCTTATAGACATGTTAATCAGGACCTTCCACAAGGTGAACTGCTTAAGGGAAGCAAATTCAGTAGACTAGGTTCTGGAATATCTTAGATGAAATTTGGTTCTTCTGTCTAACTTGAATGGATCAAATTACAAGGTTATTCTACAAAATCTAACTAGATGCTAAATAGTAGGAGTAGCACACTGCATACGATAAACCTTGAATGAATAAATCTTTCTATAGTTATACAGAAATATATTTAATAGACTTGTTGGCCATTGTGGTAACTGATAAAAATAAGGCTTAGCAACATGATTTGTTGCCTTATGGGTAGAGGGGGGACAAACCTATATTCATTCTCGCACAGCACACTATCCTTGCAGCCATTTTCTAGCAGTAATGAGAGGAACTGAGAGCCTTGCCAATTCACTGGGTTTTCCAGACCCTCAACTCCTATGTGCTAGTTGTTGGCATATAATATGTATACCCATGGAACAGTGGTTATCCTGCTACTCCACAGAATCTGTCAAAATAGACACTCAGGGGCTTGTTTTAACTTGACTAGTTTTTGCTTGTATGAGAGTAACTTATCACTAGGAAGAAGAGGAAAACTTAACACAAACTCAAGACTAGATATGGAAAATGTATAAACAGGGATGTGGAAATCCTATCGCCCGGGACAAGTAGTTTTGGGCGCTGGGCAGGTGAATTTTTCAGATTTAGCCCTGTATCGGGCTAGCGGGGCCGGACCGACTTTGGAAATCTTACCTCACACCAGCGCTCAGTGTATGGAGGGGGCGGTGGCCTCCAGCTGACTGCAGAGCCCCCTGATCTCCCCTCCCGGAGGATGGAGGACGCAGCTCAGAAGACACAGCAGGGTGAGAGAAAGGACGTAGACAGCTCCATCCCCCGCACACAGCTCTCCCCCTCCCCCTGCTCTGTCTAGACAGGACCTAATCCACCACGGGGAGGTTGCTTGTTTGCACGGGGAAAACACAGAGCATGGGAGAGAGGAGAGGACGAAAATCTCACCTCACACTGGCCGGGACTACAGCTCTGATGTCCACTCATGGTGGCTCAGGTGAGGAAACCAAAAATGCAGACGGCGGCAGGAAGGGTGGTTGTATATGTATGGTGTGAGTGTATGTGTGATGTGTGTATGTAATGTATGATGGGGGGGCAGGTGTATGTATGATGTGTGCATATGTATGGTGTAAATCAGTGTTTCCCAACCAGGGTGCCTCCAGCTGTTGCAAAACTACAACTCCCAGCATGCCCTGGGCATGCTGGGAGTTGTTTTGCAACAGCTGGAGGCACCCTGGTTGGGAAACACTGGTGGATATGTATGGTGTGAGTGTATGTAATGTATGATGTGGGGGGGCGGCAGTGGTGTGTGTGTGTGTATGGGGGCAATGGCTGGTGCATGTATGAATGTTTTGTATAGGAGCGGACTGTCACGTCGGGCAGTTGTTCCATCTAATTTAATTTATTTTTAGTGGCACCCGCACTAAATTGCACCCCCAGAATCCCGCCCTCTTCATACTCACGCGCCAACCAAGAGCCCCACGGATGCACGCAAACACGCCCGAACCAAAACTACAACTCCCAGCATGTTGGACCATAACCTAAACTGTAAAACTATAAAGTGTAACATGCTGGGAGTTGTAGTTTTGGTTCGGTTCAGATGCAGAGCCATAGGCTGCATCAGGGCATGCTGGGTGTTGTAGTTACTAACTGTAATTCCCAGCATTCCTTGACATAGACTATGGCTCTGCAGCTGACACAAACCAAAACTACAACTCCCAGCATGTTACACAATAACCTTAACTGTCCTACTATACAGTGCAACATGCTACAATACCCACAGAACCATAGGCTGTATCAGGGCATGCTTGGAGTTGTAGTTATCTACTAACTAAATGCAACTTCCAGCATTTTCTGACACAAAATGCAGCACACAAACTGGAGAAGCAGAACCCCCCCCAGTAACACATAAGACTATTTTGGTTGAAATTATTTCATCAACCAGGACAAGTGAATTTTCTTGAGGGACAAGTAGATTGTGTTCCGCTTTAGTCCCTTGGACAAGTAGTTTTTTTTTTTTAATTTCCACACCCCTGATACTATAGGGGGCAGTGGCCGGTATATGTGTATTTAATGTATGATACAGGGGGCAGTGGCCGGTGTATGCATGCATGCATGTTTTGTACAGGGGTGGACTGACAACTGCTGCCACCAGTTGTGCTATCTAAATTTTTTGGGGGGATTTCTGGCCACCCGCACTAAATTGCACCCCAGAATCCCACCCCTTCATACTCACCCGCCAACCAAGAGCCCCACGGATGCACGCAAACGCCCCCAAACCAAAACTATAACCGATTACACCATAACCTAAACTGTAGAACTATAAAGTGTAACATGCTGGGAGTTGTAGTTTTGGTTCGGGTCAGCTGCAGAGCCATAGGCAGTAACTAAAACACCCAGCATGCCCTGATACAAACTGCAATTCCCAGTATTCCTTGACACAGCCTATGGCTCTGCAGCTGACACAAACCAAAACTAATACACCAAGCATGTTGCACAATAACCTTAACTGTACTACTATACAGTGCAACATGCTGCAACACCCACACAACCATAGGCTGTATCAGGGCATGCTGGGTGTCGTAGTTATCTACTGACTAAATGCAACTTCCAGCATTTTCTGACACACAAATTAGAGTAAAATAAAATGCACCACAGAAACTGGAGAAGAACACAAACACCCCTCCCCACCCCCCCGCCCCGTAACACAGCGGCATTCACTGTTGTCCAATCAAGACTCTGTGTAGAAGTCCCTATGAAGACTGAAATAGTGATTAAAAATATTTTAAAGTGCGTATATATGTGAATAAGCCCCTAATAAAAGTTCTGATAATGGTTCCGATAAAAACTACAGATCCCGGCGCGTAAGATTACCCTCATACATGTATATGGAAACACGAGTTATAGGGGTCAGATGGGGGGGGGGGGGGTGGTAAATGGACCTAGCTACAGCTCTCCCTCCCGCTGCTAATAGCCTGGCATGTTGCGATCACAATGGCCGGCTAGTAAACCATTAGATCACCGCTGTCAAAGTCGAGAGCAGTGTCTAAAGGGATCTTATAACCATCCTTGGTGGTCTAGTGGAGTGGATCGTACTATTTTGGTTGAAATTATTTCATCTACCAGGACAAGTGGATTGTGTTCCGCTTTAGTCCCTTGGACAAGTAGTTTTTTTTTTTTTTTTTTTTATTTCCACACCCCTGTGTATAAAATGGAGAATATTTACAAAAGTGCTGTACTGCCTTTATTAAACGGCCACTAGCTGCTTCTAGAAAGGAAGGCTTGGGCTACTAGACTAATTCTAATGACCCATTCTCCGAAAGTTGTTTTGTCAGATGAAAGGTTATATAGTTGTAAGAGCAAGACACAATGTTGGTTGTAGAATGAAAGCTTTTTATGTGGTGCCACATGTTAAAGGTATTCCCAAGTCCCTGAAGTGCTGAAGCCTATAATGCCACACTCACTCCCATCCCTGCCCTGTATTGAGTCAGGTCATGGCTACTAGTCAAGCACTGACAGGAGGTGGAACTGAAAGTATCTGAAGTTCTGAGGGAAATGCCCAAGTGCCTCATTTATTGGTTCAGAGATTTAAAAGCTTATGTCTTAGCCATTATATGAAAGGTAGGTTGTGGAGGCACAGACAAATTTGGCAATCAAACAGTGGCAGCAATTTGTGAATTGCAGCTGACATACTTTTAAAGTTTGAGGGGAAGGAACACCATCAAATCCAAGCATCTTATTCTGCTTGAATGAGTGGAGGGAGTAGAAGATGCTGTGAAGGAAGTTAAACCATCAATTCTGCTCCAATCTGCTTTTCATCAGGGAAGGGAGAAATAGTTTAATTGACTTGCAAAATCCATGAGAAAAAAATATTGAAGATAATTTAACATGTTTTAACCTCTTAAGGACCCATGACGTACGCGTACGTCAGGAGTCCGCTCCCGATCTATAACGCGGGGCCATGCCTCTAACAACGGCCAGGACCCGTGACTAATAGCGTGTGGCACCATCTAAAGTGAAAGTGAAACCATGCCGGTTAGCTCGGGGAGGTGTTTGGGATTGCTGCGGTGAAATCGCAGGATCCCTACCTGCCTCCTCGCTGTCTGATTGCCGAATGACTGCTCAGTGCCTGAGATCCAGGCATGAGCAGTCAAGCGGCAGAAACTTCGATCAGTGGTTTCTTAAGAGAAACCACTGATCAATGTAAAAGATCAGCGTGTGCAGTGTTATAGGTCCCTATGGGAGCTATAACGCTGCAAAAAAAGTGAATAAAGATCATTTTAACCCCTCCCCTAATAAGTTTGAATCACCCCCTTTTCCAGTAAAAAAAATTGTAAATAAAAATAAACGTGGTATCGCTGCGTGCGGAAATGTCAGAATTTATAAAAATATCGTTAATTAAACCGCACGGTCAATGGCGTACTTGCAAAAAAATTCCAAAGTACAAAATATTGATCACTTTTTATTAATTTTTTCATGATAAAAAGTGACCAAAAATGCACTAAGTCCTATCAATGCAAAAAAATGGCACCGCTAAAAACTTGAGATCATGGCGCAAAAAAAATTAGCCCTTATACCGCCCCAAAATAAGTTATAGGGGTCAGAATGACAATTTTTAACGTATAAATTTTACTGCATGTAGTTATGATTTTTCCAGAAGTACGACAAAATCAAACCTTAAAGAGGTGTCATTTTTACCGAAAAATTTACTGTGTAGAAACTGTCCCCAAAATTTACGAAATGGTGTTTTTTTTTTTTTTTTTCAATTGTCAGATGTTTTTTTTTTTCGTTTCGCCGTATATTTTTGAATAAAATGAATGATGTC
The DNA here is from genome assembly GCF_029499605.1 of Hyla sarda. Classification (NCBI taxonomy): domain Eukaryota; kingdom Metazoa; phylum Chordata; class Amphibia; order Anura; family Hylidae; genus Hyla; species Hyla sarda. The sequence continues at coordinate 302,646,394 of NC_079190.1, read as the reverse complement.
ATTACAAAGTAGAATTGGTGGTGCAAAAAATAAGCCATCATATGGATTTTTTGGTGCAAAATTGAGTTATGATTTTAAAGGTAAGGAGGAAAAAATGAAAATGCAAAAACGGGAAAAAACCCGGGTCCTTAAGGGGTTAATCTTCTGGTGGAATATGATTCTGGGTAGAATCTCCTGGAATTCCTCAGTATAAACAGATTAGAGGAATGATCATTTAAATCAATGGAACTTTCATTCAAGGCAAAACTATGGGCAAATTTTTCTGACCATATTCTTAACCTCTTGAGGATGCAGGGCATACTTGTACCTCCTGCACCCATGATATATCGCGGTATAACGCATCATATTGCGGCGGTCCCGGAGGTTAATGAAAGCCGGGCCCGGAGGTTAATGAAAGCCGGGCCCTGTGGCTAATTGTGCATGATCCCGGCCGTCCCCAGCTGTGGGACTCCCGCGATCAGGCATCTTATCCCCTATTCTTTGGATAGGGGATAAGATGTCTAAGCACCGGAGAACCCCTTTAAGGACCCAGCCCATTTTCACCTTTGAACCCAGGCATTTTTTTGCACATCTGACCACTGTCACTTTAACCCCTTAACAACCATGGACGTGTATACTTGTCCATGGTTCTCGTGGGTGCTGCCCAGTGCACCCACGAGATCGTGGCAGGGACTCGGCCGCACTGCCGGTCCTGGCAGTTTAACCCTTACAGCCGCGGTCGGAAGAAACCGCGAGCTGTAAGGAGTTGTGACAGAGGGAGGGGGCTCTCGTGTAGCACCCCGCAACGATCGTAGGGTGCTGCTGCTTACCTGGGCAGCAGGGGTCTTTACAAGGACCCCCAGGTTTGCCCTGGATATTGCTTGCCAGGACGTGCCAGAGGCACGTCCTGATATGCTGCCTGCTAGTCTAAAACTAGCAGGCAGCATATATCTGCAATGCTTTGGAATACTAACTATTCCAAAGCATAAAGAAAAGTGAAAAAAATATAAAATAAGTGAATAAAAAGTGAGAAAAATAATAAACACATTTATTAAATATAATAAAAAATAAAAATGTATAATGTGTAGTATCACACGGCGTTCATTCGCAGCATATTACATGCTGCGGATGCCCACCAAGTCACAATAATGAGCTCCCTGCTGCGGCTTGGTAGCGTTGTGTGTCCACTAATAGCAGCGGATTTCCCGCTGGCAGTTATTAGCGGACACACTAAGCTACCCAGCCACAGCAGTGACCTCGCTCTTGTGACTGCTGGGGGGCATCTGCAGTGTGAAATATACTTCGGATGCGCTCTATGTGACCCTACACTGCGTCCCGTTCATACTGCGTTTCCGCAGTGTTAGAGGTATCAGTCAGCATCATGTCAAAAAGAGTGATGCTGACGTATAGTGTAGCAGCTCCATTTATTTCTGAATGAGACGGTACAATATACATTGGCATCTCTTTTTTGACATGACAACGGACACCTATACTGCAGAAATGCAGTATGAATGGGGACTATTCATATAATGATGCCCTGAATGGCAAATGGCGCTCCTCTCCTTCTGGGTCTACCACGCCGCCAATGAACCAAATATGGCCTAAGTGGGGGTATTTCCAAACACAGGCCGAGCAGCTTAATAAAATATAGGGTACATTTCTTTCAATATCAGAAGTGATGTACAAAAAATATGCCCCACAAATGATGCATTTTGTGAAAAAATGCAAATTTCGTATTTTTAACACTGACTTTGTAATAATTCCTGCCAAAAAACTATGGTGTTAAAATACTCACTGTACCCCCTAGTGAATACCTTGAGGGGGGGTCCTAGTTTTTAACCCCTTAAGGACTTGGCCGTGTGTGTGCACACGCATGTGTGTGCGCGTGCGCCTATGTGCCTATGCAGATCCTAAACCCAGTATCAAATGCAAGTAGGAGGAGTAAGAAGGGTTCCTGCCAAAGCCAGGTTATGGATTGCATTTAAAAATGGTCCATCAGAGTGAAATGGACTCCCATCGTCCTGCTTAGCAATAATGATATGGGTTTAGGGTCTGCTGTGTGTACTGGTGGGTGACTGCCACCCAGCCAGAGTGTGTATGGGAGGCTGCCAGCCAGCCTCCCTTCCTACAAGTAGTGATGGTGCATGTGAAGGGGACAGCGTTGGTTCCTCCCCTTTCACAGTTATCACTTCTCATCCTTCCTTTTGGCTGGTATCAAATGTGGTGTCTGTTTATATCAGTTTAATATCTGATATGTCCCCTATCTGGTCGCATATATTAAGTGCACCACCAGGTTTCAGTGTTGGAAAGATTACCTGTTTATTTGCTGCTGCAGCTGCTTGCTGGCTAGTCCAGTGGGCCCCTACTGCAGGCAAAAGACAATAGGTGGTGCCTATGTGCCTAGGTGGATAGGACATCAGCTATGAGGCATTTGTTTGTACAAACTGCTGCTCACAACTAATGTTGTAATATAGTGTCTCCATCTGCTGGTGGTATTGAATAAGCAATAGTGCAATGATAGGGTCTGAAAAAGAAGGAAAATAAGAAGCAGCAGCATAGGAAAAAAGGAGGAAAGAAGGAAAACATGAAGAGAAGAAAAAAAAGAAGGTAAAAATTAGGTGAAAACATGTTTAAAAAAGTATTTCCATCTCTCTCTCTCTATATATATGTATATATATATATATATATATATATATATATATATATATATATATATAAATATATATTTAAAAGAAAAAAAAAATATATGTATGTGTATATATATATATATATATATATATATATATATATATATATACAGAGAGAGAGATAAATATATATAGAGATAGATGGGTGGATAGATAGATAGATAGATACACATACATACATACATACATACATACATATGTGTGTATTGTTGGAGTTGCAAACATGGGTGCACTTGACAAACTCAGTGCGGCTATTCCCCATTGAAAGATTGTTGCATCCAGGACCCTTAGCACTGTGATATGCTACCCAATACCACTGGCATGGCCAGGTGTAAACAACATCTGACCTTTGTTGTGTATGTAACCATGGAGATTGTGATGTCGCCTAGGCCCACCAAAGAACAGCCTTGTCAGAAGCAGCACTGCCATGAGCAGAAGCAGCAGCACCATGGGTTGTCAAATAAGCTGGATTTAACCAAGACAAGTGAGTCCAATAGGATGCAGGTATGTCCTCTATCCTTACAGCTTCCCGTGGCTGTTGGTTTTATACCGTTTGGGGACAGCCAAGGAGGTGTCAGCAGGCAACACAGGTAAGTGTGTGCTTGTGTGTGTGCTTGTGTGTGTGTGTGTTTCCTATGCAGATCCTAAACCCAGTATCAAATGCAAGTAGGAGGAGTAAGAAGGGTTCCTGCCAAAGCCAGGTTATGGATTGCATTTAAAAATGGTCCATCAGAGTGAAATGGACTCCCATCTTCCTGCTTAGCAATAATGATATGGGTTTAGGGTCTGCTGTGTGTACTGGTGGGTGACTGCCACCCAGCCAGAGTGTGTATGGGAGGCTGCCAGCCAGCCTCCCTTCCTACAAGTAGTGATGGTGCATGTGAAGGGGACAGCGTTGGTTCCTCCCCTTTCACAGTTATCACTTCTCATCCTTCCTTTTGGCTGGTAGCAAATGTGGTGTCTGTTTATATCAGTTTAATATCTGATATGTCCCCTATCTGGTAGCATATATTAAGTGCACCACCAGGTTTCAGTGTTGGAAAGAAAGATTACCTGTTTATTTGCTGCTGCTGCTGCTGCAGCTGCTTGCTGGCTAGTCCAGTGGGCCCCTACTGCAGGCAAAAGACAATAGGTGGTGCCTATGTGCCTAGGTGGATAGGACATCAGCTATGAGGCATTTGTTTGTACAAACTGCTGCTCACAACTAATGTTGTAATATAGTGTCTCCATCTGCTGGTGGTATTGAATAAGCAATAGTGCAATGATAGGGTCTGAAAAAGAAGAAAAATAAGAAGCAGCAGCGTAGGAAAAAGGAGGAAAGAAGGAAAACATGGAGAGAAGAAAAAAAAGAAGGTAAAAATGAGGTGAATTCATGTTTAAAAAAGTATTTCCATCTCTCTCTCTCTCTCTCTCTATATATGTATATAAAAAAATATATATATATATATATATATTTAAAAGAAAAAAAATTATATATATATATATATATATATATATATATATACATATAGAGAGAGAGAGATAAATATATATAGAGATAGATGGGTGGATAGATAGATAGATAGATAGATACACATACATACATACATACATACATACATACATACATATGTGTGTATTGTTGGAGTTGCAAACATGGGTGCACTTGACAAACTCAGTGCGGCTATTCCCCATTGAAAGATTGTTGCATCGAGGACCCTTAGCACTGTGATATGCTACTCCATACCACTGGCATGGCCAGGTGTAAACAACATCTGACCTTTGTTGTGTATGTAACCATGGAGATTGTGATGTCGCCTAGGCCCACCAAAGAACAGCCTTGTCAGAAGCAGCAGCACCATAGGTTGTCAAATAAGCTGGATTTAACCAAGACAAGTGAGTCCAATAGGATGCAGGTATGTCCTCTATCCTTACAGCTTCCCGTGGCTGTTGGTTTTATACCGTTTGGGGACAGCCAAGGAGGCGTCAGCAGGCAACACAGGTAAGTGTGTGCTTGTGTGTGTGTGTGTGTGTGTGTGTGTGTGTGTGTGTGTTTCCTATGCAGATCCTAAACCCAGTATCAAATGTAAGTAGGAGGAGTAAGAAGGGTTCCTGCCAAAGCCAGGTTATGGATTGCATTTAAAAATGGTCCATCAGAGTGAAATGGACTCCCATCTTCCTGCTTAGCAATAATGATATGGGTTTAGGGTCTGCTGTGTGTACTGGTGGGTGACTGCCACCCAGCCAGAGTGTGTATAGGAGGCTGCCAGCCAGCCTCCCTTCCTACAAGTAGTGATGGTGCATGTGAAGGGGACAGCGTTGGTTCCTCCCCTTTCACAGTTATCACTTCTCATCCTTCCTTTTGGCTGGTATCAAATGTGGTGTCTGTTTATATCAGTTTAATATCTGATATGTCCCCTATCTGGTCGCATATATTAAGTGCACCACCAGGTTTCAGTGTTGGAAAGATTACCTGTTTATTTGCTGCTGCTGCAGCTGCTTGCTGGCTAGTTCAGTGGGCCCCTACTGCAGGCAAAAGACAATAGGTGGTGCCTATGTGCCTAGGTGGATAGGACATCAGCTATGAGGCATTTGTTTGTACAAACTGCTGCTCACAACTAATGTTGTAATATAGTGTCTCCATCTGCTGGTGGTATTGAATAAGCAATAGTGCAATGATAGGGTCTGAAAAAGAAGGAAAATAAGAAGCAGCAGCATAGGAAAAAAGGAGGAAAGAAGGAAAACATGGAGAGAAGAAAAAAAAGAAGGTAAAAATTAGGTGAAAACATGTTTAAAAAAGTATTTCCATCTCTCTCTCTCTATATATATGTATATACATATATATATATATATATATATATATATATATATATATATATTTAAAAGAAAAAAAATTATATATATATATGTGTGTGTATATATATAATATACATACAGAGAGAGAGATAAATATATATAGAGATAGATGGGTGGATAGATAGATAGATACACATACATACATACATATGTGTGTATTGTTGGAGTTGAAAACATGGGTGCACTTGACAAACTCAGTGCGGCTATTCCCCATTGAAAGATTGTTGCATCCAGGACCCTTAGCACTGTGATATGCTACTCAATACCACTGGCATGGCCAGGTGTAAACAACATCTGACCTTTGTTGTGTATGTAACCATGGAGATTGTGATGTCGCCTAGGCCCACCAAAGAACAGCCTTGTCAGAAGCAGCACTGCCATGAGCAGAAGCAGCAGCACCATAGGTTGTCAAATAAGCTGGATTTAACCAAGACAAGTGAGTCCAATAGGATGCAGGTATGTCCTCTATCCTTACAGCTTCCCGTGGCTGTTGGTTTTATACCGTTTCGGGACAGCCAAGGAGGCGTCAGCAGGCAACACAGGTAAGTGTGTGCTTGTGTGTGTGTGTGTGTGTTTCCTATGCAGATCCTAAACCCAGTATCAAATGCAAGTAGGAGGAGTAAGAAGGGTTCCTGCCAAAGCCAGGTTATGGATTGCATTTAAAAATGGTCCATCAGAGTGAAATGGACTCCCATCTTCCTGCTTAGCTATAATGATATGGGTTTAGGGTCTGCTGTGTGTACTGGTGGGTGACTGTCACCCAGCCAGAGTGTATATGGGAGGCTGCCAGCCAGCCTCCCTTCCTACAAGTAGTGATGGTGCATGTGAAGGGGACAGCGTTGGTTCCTCCCCTTTCACAGTTATCACTTCTCATCCTTCCTTTTGGCTGGTATCAAATGTGGTGTCTGTTTATATCAGTTTAATATCTGATATGTCCCCTATCTGGTAGCATATATTAAGTGCACCACCAGGTTTCAGTGTTGGAAAGAAAGATTACCTGTTTATTTGCTGCTGCAGCTGCTGGCTGGCTAGTTCAGTGGGCCCCTACTGCAGGCAAAAGACAATAGGTGGTGCCTATGTGCCTAGGTGGATAGGACATCAGCTATGAGGCATTTGTTTGTACAAACTGCTGCTCACAACTAATGTTGTAATATAGTGTCTCCATCTGCTGGTGGTATTGAATAGGCAATAGTGCAATGATAGGGTCTGAAAAAGAAGAAAAATAAGAAGCAGCAGCATAGGAAAAAAGGAGGAAAGAAGGAAAACATGGAGAGAAGAAAAAAAAGAAGGTAAAAATGAGGTGAAAACATGTTTAAAAAAGTATTTCCATCTCTCTCTCTCTATATGTATATACATATATATATATATATTTAAAAGAAAAAAAAATTATATATATATATATATATATATATATATATATATATATACATATAGAGAGAGAGAGAGAAATATATATAGAGATAGATGGGTGGATAGATAGATAGATAGATAGATAGATACACATACATACATACATACATATGTGTGTATTGTTGGAGTTGCAAACATGGGTGCACTTGACAAACTCAGTGCGGCTGTTCCCCATTGAAAGATTGTTGCATCCAGGACCCTTAGCACTGTGATATGCTACTCAATACCACTGGCATGGCCAGGTGTAAACAACATCTGACCTTTGTTGTGTATGTAACCATGGAGATTGTGATGTCGCCTAGGCCCACCAAAGAACAGCCTTGTCAGAAGCAGCACTGCCATGAGCAGAAGCAGCAGCACCATAGGTTGTCAAATAAGCTGGATTTAACCAAGACAAGTGAGTCCAATAGGATGCAGGTATGTCCTCTATCCTTACAGCTTCCCGTGGCTGTTGGTTTTATACCGTTTGGGGACAGCCAAGGAGGCGTCAGCAGGCAACACAGATAAGTGTGTGCTTGTGTGTGTGTGTGTGTGTGTTTCCCCTATGCAGATCCTAAACCCAGTATCAAATGCAAGTAGGAGGAGTAAGAAGGGTTCCTGCCAAAGCCAGGTTATGGATTGCATTTAAAAATGGTCCATCAGAGTGAAATGGGCTCCCATCTTCCTGCTTAGCAATAATGATATGGGTTTAGGGTCTGCTGTGTGTACTGGTGGGTGACTGCCACCCAGCCAGAGTGTGTATGGGAGGCTGCCAGCCAGCCTCCCTTCCTACAAGTAGTGATGGTGCATGTGAAGGGGACAGCGTTGGTTCCTCCCCTTTCACAGTTATCACTTCTCATCCTTCCTTTAGGCTGGTATCAAATGTGGTGTCTGTTTATATCAGTTTAATATCTGATATGTTCCCTATCTGGTAGCATATATTAAGTGCACCACCATGTTTCAGTGTTGGAAAGAAAGATTACCTGTTTATTTGCTGCTGCTGCAGCTGCTTGCTGGCTAGTCCAGTGGGCCCCTACTGCAGGCAAAAGACAATAGGTGGTGCCTATGTGCCTAGGTGGATAGGACATCAGCTATGAAGCATTTTTTTGTACAAACTGCTGCTCACAACTAATGTTGTAATATAGTGTCTCCATCTGCTGGTGGTATTGAATAAGCAATAGTGCAATGATAGGGTCTGAAAAAGAAGAAAAAGAAGAAGCAGCAGCATAGGAAAAAAGGAGGAAAGAAGGAAAACATGGAGAGAAGAAAAAAAAGGTAAAAATGAGGTGAAAACATGTTTAAAAAAGTATTTCCATCTCTCTCTATATATGTATGTATGTATATATATATATATATATATATATATTTATTTAAAAGAAAAAATATATATATATATATATATATATATATATATATATATACATATAGAGAGAGAGAGAGAAAAATATATATAGGGATAGATGGGTGGATAGATAGATAGATACACATACATACATACATACATACATACATATGTGTGTATTGTTGGAGTTGCAAACATGGGTGCACTTGACAAACTCAGTGCGGCTATTCCCCATTGAAAGATTGTTGCATCCAGGACCCTTAGCACTGTGATATGCTATTCAATACCACTGACATGGCCAGGTGTAAACAACATCTGACCTTTGTTGTGTATGTAACCATGGAGATTGTGATGTCGCCTAGGCCCACCAAAGAACAGCCTTGTCAGAAGCAGCACTGCCATGAGCAGAAGCAGCAGCACCATAGGTTGTCAAATAAGCTGGATTTAACCAAGACAAGTGAGTCCAATAGGATGCAGGTATGTCCTCTATCCTTACAGCTTCCCGTGGCTGTTGGTTTTATACCGTTTCGGGACAGCCAAGGAGGCGTCAGCAGGCAACACAGGTAAGTGTGTGCGTGTGTGTGTGTGTGTGTGTGTGTGTGTGTTTCCTATGCAGATCCTAAACCCAGTATCAAATGCAAGTAGAAGGAGTAAGAAGGGTTCCTGCCAAAGCCAGGTTATGGATTGCATTTAAAAATGGTCCATCAGAGTGAAATGGACTCCCATCTTCCTGCTTAGCAATAATGATATGGGTTTAGGGTCTGCTGTGTGTACTGGTGGGTGACTGCCACCCAGCCAGAGTGTGTATGGGAGGCTGCCAGCCAGCCTCCCTTCCTACAAGTAGTGATGGTGCATGTGAAGGGGACAGCGTTGGTTCCTCCCCTTTCACAGTTATCACTTCTCATCCTTCCTTTTGGCTGGTATCAAATGTGGTGTCTGTTTATATCAGTTTAATATCTGATATGTCCCCTATCTGGTAGCATATATTAAGTGCACCACCAGGTTTCAGTGTTGGAAAGAAAGATTACCTGTTTATTTGCTGCAGCTGCTTGCTGGCTAGTCCAGTGGGCCCCTACTGCAGGCAAAAGACAATAGGTGGTGCCTATGTGCCTAGGTGGATAGGACATCAGCTATGAGGCATTTGTTTGTACAAACTGCTGCTCACAACTAATGTTGTAATATAGTGTCTCCATCTGCTGGTGGTATTGAATAAGCAATAGTGCAATGATAGGGTCTGAAAAAGAAGAAAAATAAGAAGCAGCAGCATAGGAAAAAAGAAGGAAAGAAGGAAAACATGGAGAGAAGAAAAAAAAGAAGGTAAAAATGAGGTGAAAACATGTTTAAAAAAGTATTTCCATCTCTCTCTCTCTCTCTATATGTATATACATATATATATATATATATATATATATATATATATATTTAAAAGAAAAATTATATATATATATATACATATAGAGAGAGAGAGAGATAAATATATATAGAGATAGATGGGTGGATAGTTAGATAGATAGATACACATACATACATACATACATACATATGTGTGTATTGTTGGAGTTGCAAACATGGGTGCACTTGACAAACTCAGTGCGGCTATTCCCCATTGAAAGATTGTTGCATCCAGGACCCTTAGCACTGTGATATGCTACTCAATACCACTGGCATGGCCAGGTGTAAACAACATCTGGCAAGTATAGTTCAGAAAAATCCAGCTCGCTCCACCAATGCGCCCCCGACACGGATCCACACCCAGCCCGGTGCACATGGATTCAAATAAGAAGAGGAGATGATCCAGCGTGGGTCAATAGAAATCCAGACTTTATTAGAACTTACAGTAAAAGCAGTAAAAGCAACCAGCAGATCAGACGCGTTTCAGGCGCATGCGCCCTTCGTCAGTGATGTCATCCATCTGCACAGGTGTCAGTTAAATACCGACCAGGTAGTGGGTGGAGAGTTAACCACCAATTAAACTACACTTGGACCGCTGACAATCGGTGCAGAGGAGGATACTAATACAAAACATGGACAAAATGTTAGTAAAAGTACAAGAAGCTAAAAACAATACACTAATATGCAATTTTGCACAAATGGCTTGTACAACACAGGAAAATAACATGGTGATATGAAAAATCATATAAAATGTACACCAGTTATAATTCGCTGTGAAAGTGGAACAAACGTGTGTGTGTGACTGCGGCGCTAGTAATGGAACAGCAATTCTCTCTTTAAATTCAAACCCTTCGGTGCACTGGTGCCCAAGGTGAATTGCCAGAATGCCTCACGTTCCAACAATTTTCGCCGCACACAACCACCACGAGGTCCTATGTGAACACGTTCAATAGCATAAATTTGAAAATAGTTAATGTGGCCACCATGTACAGTTTTAAAATGTAAAGATGCTGCCGATCGGTTTCTTACGGCATTGCTAGTTATGTCATTGAGATGTTCCAGCGCTCTGACCCTAAGTTTCCTGGAAGTGGAGCCTACGTATTTAAGTTGGCACTGCGAACACTCAATGACATAAACTACATTATGGTGGTTACAATTAATATAATCTTTTATCTGATAATTTTTGGTTTGCTCTGCATTGGAAAATTGTGTGCATAATTTGACATAATTACAAGTTCTACAAATCCTACCGCCACATTTAAAAAATCCTCTATTACTCAACCAGTTATTTCTATTAACTGTGTTGGACAATACCAAGCTAGGGGAAAGAATATCTCCCAGGGTTTTTGCCTTTTTTGGGACTATGTGACAGCCTTTGGATAATATTTTTGCTACAGTTTCATCCTGTCTCAGGAAATGGAGATGTCTATTGATAATATTCTTGACCTGTGTAAATTGAGGAGAATAAGTGAGTGCTATGACCGGTTTGTTCTGAAAATTAGAGCGACTGTGTTGTGAACAGTTAATAGATGGAGAAATTAGACGAGAACGGTCCTTTTTAGCAACAATAGTTTTAGCTCTGGATAAAGTACGTTTAGTGTAGCCTCTATTCGCGAGCCTACGTGAAGCCTCACTGATTTGAGACTCGCAAGTAGAGGGACCACTACAATTTCTTTTTATCCGTGTGAATTCTCCTACTGGAATAGCCCTGATGGTATATGGCGGATGATTACTATCAGCTCTGAGAATAGTGTTACCTGCAGTGGGTTTGCGGAACGTTGAAACAGAAATGATATGATCTGGTGCTGAGCTGAATTCAAGGTCAAGGAAAGAAATGCTGGATGGGTGTGAATGGTGAGTGAATTTAAGATTGTAGGAATTGTTATTAATGTATTCCAGGAACAGTGGTATGGCAGACATATCACCCTTCCAAATCAGGAGGAGATCATCTATGAATCTGCCATACCACTGCACGTGGGAAATAAATGGATTGGATGTAGAAAAGAGGTACTTGGATTCCCAATATGACATAGTCAGATTGGCTAAAGAAGGTGAATGTCTAGCGCCCATGGAAACGCCACTAGTTTGAATGAAGAACATGCGGTCAAAAGAAAAAAAGTTATGTGTCATGAGATACCATGTGCTCATTTTAATGAATTCTTTTAAATCAGAGGTATAGTCACTGTGGTTGTCCAAATGGTACATCAGTGCTTCCATGGCGACATGCCAGGGAATACTGGTGTACAATGAGACAACATCACAAGTTAACCAACTATGCTCTGGCCTCCATGTTAGATGTTCGAAAGCTCTAAGGACATCTCTAGAATCTTTAAGATAACCAGGGACCCTTTGGACCATGGGCTGAAGCATTTGATCAGTCCATATGGATAGTTTTTCTGAAAGGGAACCACAAGAAGATACAATCGGTCTCATAGGGGGGGTGAGATTAGTTTATGGGTTTTGGGTAGGCCGTACATGATCGGGATAATGGGTTCATCCACCAGCATGTATTCCCTGTCCCTGTTTGAAATGACACCCAAACTAACCCCTTCACTCAGTAGTTTATCCAACTCATTTTTAAACTTGGCGGTAGGATTAGAATCCAATTTTTTGTACACATTTGTATCCGAAAGTAGATAATTAATTTGTTGCATATAAATCGCCTTATCCATCACAGTGACTGTGCCGCCCTTATCAGACATTTTAATGACTATATCATCTGCAATACTAAGTTCATTGAGAGCGGCATTTTCACTGTGCGAAAGGTTACGATGTTTGTTGGGCAGTCCTGATCGACTGTTACCCAATGCAATTAAATCCACCTCCACTGCATTTTGGAATAAATCCATACCATTAGTTCTAGATTGAAGAGGATAAAAGTAAGGGTTAGCATTTCTATGAGCAGGGTTGCTATTGGTAACTGCATCTGATTGTTCTGCAGCTAAATCTTGTAATGTGCATTAGGCCACCTGCTCCGAGAAATGTAATCCACAAAATTCGTTAACATAATTATTACGAGAAATAGGTACATTGTAATCCATAACAACATCTGCGAAAAAATGTTTTTTGATTGTCAAATTTCGTACAAACTTGTTAATTTCACATAACATTTTAAAGATTTGCAGATCGTTAGATGGGGAGAAATTCATTCCCCTACTAAGGACACTGATTTGGTCAGGAGTGAGTGTCCTATTAGATAAATTTAACACTGTTAATTTCTCATCACTTGGCTCCTCAATCTGGGAGTGGCCACGTCTGTTGTGTTTTCTTCCCCCCCTCCGGGAGGGTTTCCTTTGCGCTTGGAGTTTTTTGAAAGATGACGCTGTTGAACAGCTGAAGACTGTGAAGTGTCCGATTCTGTGCTATCTCCATTGGCTTCCGTTTCATACTCAGATGAGCTGAACGTAACTTTTGGTTTGCGATTGCGATTTCTTCTTCTATAATTTTAATTTTTATTTTTGAGAATAGATTTGGGTTCACTTGATTCCCATTTGCCCCACGCATAGACTTGATTGGTTTCATAGTCCCGTATGTCCCGCTGTAACTTGATTTTTTTGGTTTCCATGATGTGGGTTTCCATTTTATTAATGCGCTCATTTATTTTATCCAAGAAATCTTTATATTCAGGTAAATCCTTATACAGTTCAGCTTCACTCTTAAATTTGTCAATGTCCTCTGTGAGGGTCTCTAATCTGAGAGACTCGAATTTAGTAATAGTCCTCATAATACTTTTGGAACAAATGGTAAGAGCCTCATTCCACTCATTCAGCATTTCATCACAATAGACAATGTTAGGAATTTTCCGGATCCGTAGACCTCTCGGAATAATTTCTTTAGTTAAATAATTCGTGAGAGTGGTGTGATCCCACCATAACTTCATTTCCTGGAATTGCAGGCGTTCAAGATTATGCATACATACTTTAAGGTTCACCAGATTAGGTTCCTGGGATCCTGTAGCAGCAAATAAATTGGCTGCTTTGGCAGAACGGTTCAAGTTAGCCATGACTGCAAAACGCAATAGTGAACTGGGTTGCACACAGTACCTTGCTTATGATCCTGTGAAGTTCTCTGGAAGGTGGTGAGCACGGAATGGCTGTAGAACTTGGCAAGTATAGTTCAGAAAAATCCAGCTCGCTCCACCAATGCGCCCCCGACACGGATCCACACCCAGCCCGGTGCACATGGATTCAAATAAGAAGAGGAGATGATCCAGCGTGGGTCAATAGAAATCCAGACTTTATTAGAACTTACAGTAAAAGCAGTAAAAGCAACCAGCAGATCAGACGCGTTTCAGGCGCATGCGCCCTACGTCAGTGATGTCATCCATCTGCACAGGTGTCAGTTAAATACCGACCAGGTAGTGGGTGGAGAGTTAACCACCAATTAAACTACACTTGGACCGCTGACAATCGGTGCAGAGGAGGATACTAATACAAAACATGGACAAAATGTTAGTAAAAGTACAAGAAGCTAAAAACAATACACTAATATGCAATTTTGCACAAATGGCTTGTACAACACAGGAAAATAACATGGTGATATGAAAAATCATATAAAATGTACACCAGTTTATGTCATTGAGTGTTCGCAGTGCCAACTTAAATACGTAGGCTCCACTTCCAGGAAACTTAGGGTCAGAGCGCTGGAACATCTCAATGACATAACTAGCAATGCCGTAAGAAACCGATCGGCAGCATCTTTACATTTTAAAACTGTACATGGTGGCCACATTAACTATTTTCAAATTTATGCTATTGAACGTGTTCACATAGGACCTCGTGGTGGTTGTGTGCGGCGAAAATTGTTGGAACGTGAGGCATTCTGGCAATTCACCTTGGGCACCAGTGCACCGAAGGGTTTGAATTTAAAGAGAGAATTGCTGTTCCATTACTAGCGCCGCAGTCACACACACACGTTTGTTCCACTTTCACAGCGAATTATAACTGGTGTACATTTTATATGATTTTTCATATCACCATGTTATTTTCCTGTGTTGTACAAGCCATTTGTGCAAAATTGCATATTAGTGTATTGTTTTTAGCTTCTTGTACTTTTACTAACATTTTGTCCATGTTTTGTATTAGTATCCTCCTCTGCACCGATTGTCAGCGGTCCAAGTGTAGTTTAATTGGTGGTTAACTCTCCACCCACTACCTGGTCGGTATTTAACTGACACCTGTGCAGATGGATGACATCACTGACGAAGGGCGCATGCGCCTGAAACGCGTCTGATCTGCTGGTTGCTTTTACTGCTTTTACTGTAAGTTCTAATAAAGTCTGGATTTCTATTGACCCACGCTGGATCATCTCCTCTTCTTATTTGTAAACAACATCTGACCTTTGTTGTGTATGTAACCATGGAGATTGTGATGTCGCCTAGGCCCACCAAAGAACAGCCTTGTCAGAAGCAGCACTGCCATGAGCAGAAGCAGCAGCACCATAGGTTGTCAAATAAGCTGGATTTAACCAAGACAAGTGAGTCCAATAGGATGCAGGTATGTCCTCTATCCTTACAGCTTCCCGTGGCTGTTGGTTTTATACCGTTTCGGGACAGCCAAGGAGGCGTCAGCAGGCAACACAGGTAAGTGTGTGCTTGTGTGTGTGTGTTTCCTATGCAGATCCTAAACCCAGTATCAAATGCAAGTAGGAGGAGTAAGAAGGGTTCCTGCCAAAGCCAGGTTATGGATTGCATTTAAAAATGGTCCATCAGAGTGAAATGGACTCCCATCTTCCTGCTTAGCAATAATGATATGGGTTTAGGGTCTGCTGTGTGTACTGGTGGGTGACTGCCACCCAGCCAGAGTGTGTATGGGAGGCTGCCAGCCAGCCTTCCTTCCTACAAGTAGTGATGGTGCATGTGAAGGGGACAGCGTTGGTTCCTCCCCTTTCACAGTTATCACTTCTCATCCTTCCTTTTGGCTGGTATCAAATGTGGTGTCTGTTTATATCAGTTTAATATCTGATATGTCCCCTATCTGGTAGCATATATTAAGTGCACCACCAGGTTTCAGTGTTGGAAAGAAAGATTACCTGTTTATTTGCTGCAGCTGCTTGCTGGCTAGTCCAGTGGGCCCCTACTGCAGGCAAAAGACAATAGGTGGTGCCTATGTGCCTAGGTGGATAGGACATCAGCTATGAGGCATTTGTTTGTACAAACTGCTGCTCACAACTAATGTTGTAATATAGTGTCTCCATCTGCTGGTGGTATTGAATAAGCAATAGTGCAATGATAGGGTCTGAAGAAGAAGAAAAAAGAAGCAGCATAGGAAAAAATGGAGGAAAGAATAAAAACATGGAAAGAAGGAAAAAAAAGGTGAAAACATGTTTAAAAACAAATATCTATCTACATATATAATATATTAGGGATCGACCGATATCTGTTTTTTTAGGGCCGATACCGATAATCGGTGGAGGTTAGAGCCGATAACTTATACCGATATTCCGGTATAAGTTATCGGCTATTTATCCCCCCTCGACACCGCTGCAGAGCATTGATTTTACCCCTTAAGGACTCAGGGTTTTTCTGTTTTTGCACTTTCGTTTTTTCCTCCTTACCTTTTAAAAATCATAACCCTTTCAATTTTCCACCTAAAAATCCATATTATGGCTTAATTTTTTCGCCAATTCTACTTTGCAGTGACATTAGTCATTTTACCCAAAAATGCACGGCGAAACGGAAAAAAAAAATCATTGTGCGACAAAATCGAAAAAAAAACGCCATTTTGTAACTTTTGGGGGCTTCCGTTTCTACACAGTGCATATTTCGGTAAAAATTACACCTCATCATTAGTCTGTAGGTCCATACGGTTAAAATGATACCCTACTTATATAGGTTTGATTTTGTCGCACTTCTGGAAAAAATCATAACTACATGCAGGAAAATGTATACGTTTAAAAATGTCATCTTCTGACCCCTATAACTTTTTTATTTTTCCACGTACAGGGCGGTATGAGGACTAATTTTTTGCGCTGTGATCTGAAGTTTTTATCGGTATGATTTTTGTTTTGATCACTTTTTATTCATTTTTTTAATGGTATAAAAAGTGAACAAAATACGCTTTTTTGGACTTTTGAATTTTTTTTGCGCGTACGCCATTGACCGTGCGGTTTAATGATATATTTTTATAGTTCGGACATTTACGCACGCGGCGATACCACATATGTTTGTTTATTTATTTATTTTTTACACTGTTTTATTTTTTTTATGGGAAAAGGGGGGTGATTCAAACTTTTATTAGGGAAGGGGTTAAATGACCTTTATTAACACTTTTATTTTTTTTTTATTTTTTTTTTGCAGTGTTATAGGTCCCATAGGGACCTATAACACTGCACACACTGATCTCCTATGCTGATCACTGGCGTGTATTAACACGCCTGTGATCAGCATTATCGGCGCTTGACTGCTCCTGCCTGGATCTCAGGCACGGAGCAGTCATTCGTCGATCGAACACCGAGAAGGGTGGTAAGGGCCCTCCCGGTGTCCGGTCAGCTGTTCGGGACGCCGCGATTTCACCGTGGCGGTCTTGAACAGCCCGACTGAGCAGCCGGGTCACTTTCAGTTTCACTTTAGAAGTGGCGGTCAGCTTTGACCGCCGCTTCTAAAGGGTTAATACCGCACATCGCCGTGATCGGTGATGTGTGGTATTATTAGCCGTGGGTCCCGACCGTTGATGAGCGCCGGGACCGGCGCGATCCCGCTTCATATCGCGGGAGCCGACGCAGGACGTAAATATACGTCCTGCGTCGTTAAGGGGTTAAAGCGGGCGCTTTAAATCAATGCACTGCCTTTTGCGGTGCCATAGGCCGCCGCCACCACCCACTTCTCTCCCCCTACCTGTCAGGGTGGTCCGGTCCATCCATCCTTCCTTCTTGTAGTGTCCGGCGGCATTCCGGGTGGAGGGTGAACCGTTCCAGGCTGTCCTTCTCCGGGGGTCCTCTTCTCCACTCCGGGCAGGCTCCGGCCTAGTACGCTGCATAGATGCCGCTGCGCAGTGACGTCACGGCGTAGCGGCGACTATGCAGCGTACTAGGCCGGAGCCTGCCCGGAGTGGAGAAGAGGACCCTCGGAGAAGGACAGCCCGGACTGGTTCACCCTCCACCCGGAATGCCGCCGGACACTACAGGAAGGATGGATGGCCCGAACCACCCCCATTACGGGTAAGTTTACTTTTTTTTTTTTTATTGACTCGGAGGGTGGGGCCCGACCGGTATAGCGGTATGGGCAAAAATCCATACCGGTATACCGCCCAGCGCTACGGGAGGGTGGGGGATGGCGGTCGCGGTGCGGCGGGTCGGGGAGGGGCATTATCGGCTTATCGGCAAGGTAATTGCCGATACCGATAATGCCCAAAATCATGATTATCGGACGATAATATCGGCCATACCGATAATCGGTCGATCCCTAATATATATATGTATATAAATATATATATATATATATATATATATATATATATATATATATGTGTATATATATATATATGTGTATGTGTATATATATATATATATATATATGTGTATGTGTATATATATGTGTATGTGTATATATATGTGTATGTGCATATATGTGTATGTGTATATATATATATGTGTATGTGTATATATATATATGTGTATGTGTGTGTATATATATATATATGTGTGTGTATATAAATATATATATATATATATATATATATATGTATGTGTGTGTGTGTATATATATATATATATATATATATATAGAACAATTGATAGCGCAAAGGGAACCTTTTAAATTATTTTATTGTATAAACATAACACTCGTGGTAGTGATTAAAATGTATTAGCCACCATACACTACTTATATTGCCGCATCCATTTATAAAGATGTATCACAAGTTGTAGTCCATATGTTCCTTTCGGCCACAATATTCATTAGTGCGTTTTTAAAGTGCATATGCGAGTGTGCGTTTTCTACTTCTTATTCAAGGTGCGCTAGTACATTTGTGACCTCTCTTCTGTACGCGCCTCTCACACACCTCGATTGTCCATGTGTGGTAACCGTATTGGTTATGTGCATGTATTAACAGAAGTATTTGATGTGCTTTTATTATTCATAGAGGTATTTTGATTGTGTGCCTCTATAGCAACTTAATGTCCATCTGTTAATGGCAAATTATGTCACAGTCTTTTAGATATTTGCACATAGAACGATGCATGTTGCACATTATGATCATGTCTATTTGAATTATTGCACACACTTATTGCACATATTCCTTATTACACATAGCACTTATTGCACTTATCTCTTTTTCGGCTTCTTAAGTAGTTGGTGCTTCTAGTTTCTTTCGGATGGGAGCCTCTTTATAGGTAATTGCCTGTCCGACGCGTTTCCTCTTACGATTCTTCCGGGACTTGTTTTCGGCTTTTTTTACTCCTCCTGTATCCTTTTTAGATGTGGCACTGATGACGGCCGTACTTCAAATTACTTCCCGCCGTGTTTTTATATCTGTAACTCCTCCTACTCCATAGTCACATGTTTTCCTCAGGTCCAATCATAATCTCTTACGTCAGGACTTTTCCTTCAGTATCTTTTACGATCTGGTTGGATCACCTGGGTGTTTTTGGGTGGGGAGTGTATACTATGCGCTCAGGTATGCTTTCCAGCCCTCGTTCTGAGCTCCGGTCTCCATCAATCAGGTAGGTGGCTTGCGTTTCATTCATTTTAACCCTTTATCATCTGGGATTTTCATTGTGCATTCTTTTCTATTCATTGAAAATTTCTATTTTATAACACAAATATTCGATATTTTCATTGTTTGCTTGATTAATTCTTGTGTTGATTCTTGTGTTATTTTTTATGTTGGTTTATCTCGGGGTAGTTTATT